>NC_064920.1:1054304927-1054606760 GCF_023897955.1 Schistocerca gregaria
TCCGTATGCCACGGCAAACTGGCTGACACTGACGGCGGCGGTGCGCAAATGCTGCGCAGCTAGCGCCATTCGACGGCCAACACCGCGGTTCCTGGTGTGTCCGCTGTGCCGTGCGTGTGATCATTGCTTGTACAGCCCTCTCGCAGTGTCCGGAGCAAGTATGGTGGGTCTGACACACCGGTGTCAATGTGTTTCTTCTTTCCATTTCCAGGAGTGTATATCGTATGGGGTAGTCCACGTCTTCCGGCGAATCGCTGAAGTGCCATAAGAAACTTGTCCGTTGACAAGTCTGTACAGAGTTCGAGGTGTACAGCTCGTGTGGTAGCACATGTGAAAAGAGTGATATATGACTTGTGCGTCTCCTTACCAACTTTGATGACTAGTGGGCCAGCAAAGTGTATTCCGGTTACAGCAAATGGTTTGGCTGGTGAAACTCGTTCAGGTGGCAGCGGTGCTTCGATCTGTTGCGCTCGTGGATTCTTGAAGATCTTGCATGCGAGGCATGAGTATAGGATTCTTTTGATGGCCTGTCGAGCTCTAAGGATCCAAAATTCGGTTCGCAGTTGGGATAGTACAGAACGAACACCAAAGTGATGAAGGTGGATGTGTGTCTCTCGAATAATCAATTGTGTGAAGTGGTGGGAACCGTCAAGGAGTACAGGATGTTTTTGTTCCCTATTTAGGCTAGTGCACTGCAGTCGGCCTCATAGACCTATCAGTCCATCTTCTAGGAAAGGATTGTATCGTGCGATTTTTTACTCTTTTAGCAGTGGTAAGTTATTCTGAAGTGCATGTAATTCGCTGGGGAATGAGTCTCTCTGGCCCACTCGAATCCAATACATTTTGGCAGCTGATAATTCGGTGGCTGTAAGTTCTCCTGAAGATTTATTCTTCTGACGAATGTTGTGTAGGAAGTGGAGAGTCCATGCTGTGATACGAATGAGCTTCCAGTAAGAGCTGAATTTAAGTAAGTCCAGAAGGCTGTTTGGCGTAGATACCGACAAGACTTGGCTCTGGGTTTTCTTCCTCTTTTCTTCGGGAGGAAGTCGTACCATCGTTGGAGTATCGTTTGGCCAGCATTCAGGATGGCGTGTAAGCCAAGGCGGCCCTTGCCGCCAAATATCCAGAGAATTCGTTTGGTAGCCAAGGAGTCCACCTGAGAGGTGGTCAGCAGGATTGTCTGGTCCTGGGCAGTGTTTCCATTGCGTGGGAGTCGTGTGTGTTTGTATCTCAGTTACCCGATTACAAACGGTTGTTACAGATTGTGCCGGCGGATTGTCGCGAATCTTTATGACTGCTACCGATTTCGCAAGCTGTTTCCCTATTTCGTGAGACAATCGAGAAATTGTGAGTTTCGCGGTGTCTATATAATCTTCGCATTTAGGAACACCTTCTTCGTATTCGTCATCGTCTAACAACTCGTGAATATCCCCATCTAATTTAACGAGGCGGTTCAGAACGCTTCCCAATCTGTCATTG
Organism: Schistocerca gregaria; assembly: GCF_023897955.1. Lineage (NCBI taxonomy): Eukaryota > Metazoa > Arthropoda > Insecta > Orthoptera > Acrididae > Schistocerca > Schistocerca gregaria. The sequence continues at coordinate 1,054,306,407 of NC_064920.1, forward strand.
TAATATTTATAATCCGCGATTTCCGATGTGTCTACGAGTCGCGTAATGTTTGCTCTTTCTCTCATACGTTCTCTCTTTAGAGAGTGTGACTGTGCTTCTGGTTTGTCCATTCCGTCCGATTATTCCAAAGTTTAAACCAGTGTCGGCTAGCGATCAGCTGGTCCTAGTAGGGCGTTATCTTTGGATCGCTAGTCAATGTAGTTCAATTGATGGTCGCTAGATGGCAGCACTAGTCATAAACAATCTACAGTCGTAGTGTAGGATCTGATAATTCGTTAAAGCGCTAATGGAACAGCTACAATAGCAGTACACAGCGGCAATAATGTAATCAGTTGCCTTTACAAATGGCACTACAAAACATGTTGCGTGATAATTGAATTGAACTTAGCTGTGTATGCAGGCGGTTGTCGTCGAAGAGTTTGTTGCGTGGTGTAACAAATCGCTGCAGTAAGACCCCATCGTATTGTTTGTCGCGTGACGTGCGTCCAGTATTCGTGCTTCACAACGGCAGTCGTGGAAATTGTCTCCGGCAAAGTCTTTCCCGGGTTTCAGCACCAAATTGTTACGTCGTGAATCACAGTAGAGCAGCGATTAGCAGTCTAACGACACTTTATTACGTAGTCACAGAACATACAATACAACAAGTCAAAGATATATTTTCCTAAGAGTAAACAAACAGTCTCTCGCTTGCCCGAAGTACATCACTCTGTGACAAGGTCTTTGCATCGCTGTTGAGTAACGTCAAGGGGCGGTAATCGCATATCCGTGAGGTACCCCGAGGCCTGTGGATGAGAATGAGGAAACCATCTAGGAAACCGTCTGGAATCGGCACGAAATGTGGCGTAAGATCCTGACAAATTTCCGATCACACTGGCTCTCGCTTGCCCGAAGTACATCACTCTGTGACAAGGTCTTTGCATCGCTGTTGAGTAACGTCAAGGGGCGGTAATCGCATATCCGTGAGGTACCCCGAGGCCTGTGGATGAGAATGAGGAAACCATCTAGGAAACCGTCTGGAATCGGCACGAAATGTGGCGTAAGATCCTGACAAATTTCCGATCACACTGGCGCCAGAAGGGAATGAAATGTCCGACAAAACTCCAATGGGAGGCCGTCAGGGCCAGATGACCTGTTCGTAGAACCCGCCAGGATAGCGTCACGGACTTCGTCCTGCGTGACGTTAGCAATCAGATACATCGTTGCATCCACGGGAGCCGAGCCAAAGGACAGTCTGGAGACGGCCGTAATGTTTTCAGGGCGGTGACGTTCAGAGTACAGCGCAACACAATGTGCATGGTGGGCAGACCCGATATCTCGTTGATTATCAAGGCGCTGCCCATCATCAACAGTAAGAACATTAATCAAATTCCTCCGACGACGGCGTCGTTCCGCAAGAAGCGTTGAGAATTGTCATACGGTTCTAGCCGGCTGCGAGAGACTTATTTGGTATTTTGTCGTCGTGCAGTGAAGATCAAGTATCTCCTAATACCCGATCTCCTAATTCCCAATTACCCAAGAAAATTTGCTTTGAATCCAGACCCACACCACATCACAGGCGGATGTTTCAGGTAAGAGGTTAAGGCTTCGCAAGGGACTGTGAAGAGAACCATGATTTCGTTGAGGGAAGTGGTAATTGCCAGCAATCACGACTGGTCAAATGTGGAACGGAAAAGGAAAATTTCCACTAAACCATGAGAAAACGTGTACCGCAGACTCGCATCTTCAGACACTCCTCAGTAAATGAAAGACTTAGGTGACGAAGAGTCAGCTGTAGTCGTGTAAAATTTCTGTTGTTATCTAATTAATTTTGGTAGGCGTCTTCAATTTGAAATACAGCTGTAAGTGCTGTGAAATCGGTAGTGCCCAAGAATAAAAGAATTTTAAATCTGAAGCGGTATTATTCCTCATTATGATTTATCGTGGCTGTGGTTCCTTAGACTGTAAAGTTTTTAGAAACATATATGTTTTACTGCCTCATTTGTCCTGTCAGGCGTTGCTGATATGTAAGTTGATTGTTGTTAGTATTGGCTTGATTACTCTGGCAGACAACGTCAGTCCGAAAGTTGTCTGTACTGTTAGCTGACTTAATGACTGATCTAGTCCTTTGCTAAGCCGAACCGATGCTGAATAAAAAACTGATTTCAGACATTAAGTCCTGGACACATTTGACACAATACGATAACTTTAATATGAATAACTCATTCCTTGTAGGGACAACAGAGCCAAAGTATATTTTTGTGCTCTGTGAATCAGGTCGAAGACATATAAATCATTAAGTGAAAAAATTTACTCACAATTGCTTGAAGTCCCCGGTGGTTTATCTAAAAGCCCAGAAACTTGAATCGTCGATAAAATGTTAGTTACCTATCTCGACAGTCTTCAGCTGTGTTCCATTCCTGGCCCACACATAAAGCTTCGTACTGCACGTTGTCACAGCTCCTTGAACTTAACGATTCTGAAAAACGGAAATGAGTTGCTGTGCCCCTGCGGAAGACTGTAGCACAAAGAGAATTACAAAAAAACTAGAGTTCTTAGAATACCCAGATCCAGACACAGGTTATGGGTGGTCCATTATTGGTGTGTCTGGGGATGTTACTGTGTTTCCGGGAAAAATAACTCGTGAGACATAAAATAATTTGCACATATCCATTTATTTTAACAAGAAGTTATATATGTGGGCTATGGTGGTGCTCTCGGCAACAACAATGAAACTGGCATTAACTTTGAATGAGTCCACTTGATCAAAGCTCACGATATAAAAATTTTAAAAAATCGCTTAATTCACTTCTCGCAAAAAAAAAAACAGTCAAGAAAATTATGTCGACAATAAATTGCTATTAAAAATTCCAAGCAATCAGGAGGCATGATATGCGAAGGAGAACAAACTTACAATTTACGAGGCCACCGAACACACCAAACAAAAGAATACCACAAAGTAAGCTGATGTAAAGATCTACAAGCTATCGACACTAAATATCGTCTGTGCACGAGAATTTGCAGACCTTTCCATTTGAAAGAGGGTATCTAGACCTGATACCGGTGCGGATGGGTAAATATCGAATGGATACCCTCGCACATTAGGTCACCTGGTGCAAAACTATTCGCAGAACCTACGAGTATCTATTCCACACAACATTGCAAACGAGACGAAATAACACGCAATCAGAATTCACGCAAAGACTGGAGAATAAAGTAGCTACTTATTAATGACGGCGGAAAGCAAATGTAGCAATAAGTCTCACACGTACAGCATGGCAAGATGCCATCAAAGGAAAACCATATACGAGATCATCGAGATCTGCGTCTTTCCTTCTCAGTCACCAGAACAGAACTCTCTACTGCAGGTGGTTGCCAACCTTTCTTAGACCATTATCCCTGAAAGCAATCAGACATTAGATAGTACCTCTGACTCCCCCCCCCCCCCCCCCCACACACATCTGTGCCCCCACCTCCCCCACATTATCACCAACTTTAGCACCTAATTAAACCGTAGAATGAAAGACTTTTCTAGGAATACTTTTATTTTTAATATAATGGAAGACGAATTATATTTAGTAATGCTGATAACAACAACAATAATAATAATGTGTGCAGCACTACAGTAGCCCTTTCGTAGTTACTGTTGTGTTTTACTGTCAATTAATTCATTTATCTGTTTCTGTGCGAGTAATGAAGCAAATGTGTTGACTACTGCAGATATTACCTACAACATGCGGCAGACACACACAAAAAAAAAAAAAAAAAAAAAAAAAATGTTCAAATGGCTCTGAGCACCATGGGACTTAACAGCTGATTTCATCAGTCCCCTAGAGCTTAGAACTACTTAAACCTAACTAACCGAAGGACATCACACACATCCATGCCCGAGGCAGGATTCGAACCTGCGACCATAGCGGTCGCGCGGTTCCAGACTGAAGCGCCTAGAACCGCTCGGCCACCACGGCCGGTAGAGCAGACATTTTCTTGAGACATTTAGCATTTGTTACGTGTAAGTGACACTTTTATCTTGAGCGATGTATGGGACAAAGCATAACATATGTGTGTAGTAGGTGGACTATGTGAGGAACCTCCGCCGCATTAAAGATACTAATTGTGAAAAAGTAGTTATTAATAACTTGTATAATCAATGTAAGAGTCTTACAAAATTGTGATAATAGTAATGATCTTTTGAAAACAATTTAGTTTCGTGACTGAAATAGAATCGAATCGTTTAGTTTTTACCTCTCATAAAATTTCATTTTGCCCTCATTGGGTAAATACTCCCAGGTGGGGAACCACTGCTCTACTGTGCATTATTTTCCTTCCTTACCAATCGATGCATGAATTGTTCACGAAGATATTACTGTCCCCTGCCAACTTAAAGAGCATTACTAGGCAGCGACTATAGCACACATTTTTCTAGGTGCAATTCGCCAGTAGATGTGGGTGTGGAACTGTCTACGGCTAACAGCCACGTTTCAACAGCAAAAAGGACACTGTACGAAAGCTGGTTTAAAAGCTTGGAGTCCAAGTAAACTGTAGATCAGATCAACATTAAAATATAGTGGACTACAATGAGCAAAGGAACTTCAACAACACAGTGGCAAAAATGGGGCAAAGGCAAAAATTGTGGGAAGGAAAACTACATTTGGAAATTATATGTAAGGCTTCTACAGGCTTCTTCAAAGAAATTACTTCCTTTCCCATTAATAAATGACGCACAATATTTTAAAACAGAAATGATTATAGATTTATCTATGGTCGACTTGAATTGCGATGAAAATTAAATCTTTATTCCTCTTCGCATATGGTCTGATAGCAAAGTACATGTACCGTCGTGCCCGCTTTTTTGGGTTATCAGTCTTCTGACTGGTTAAATGCGGCCCACAACATCTTCCTCTACTGTGCAATCTCTCCGTCTCAGTGTAGCACTGGCATCGAAAAGCGTCAGTATTGTTTGTTTCATGTGCCCCCAGTCTCGGTCTTCCCTTGCAGTTCTTGCGCTTTACACCTTCCTCCGGTACCTTGGAAGTTATTCCGTAATGTCTTAAAACAGTGCCTGTCATTCTGTCCTATTTACTCGTCAACGTTTTCAACCCTCACAGATTTTATATAGAATCTCCTTAATTCTTATTAGTCCACCTTATTTCAGCGCACATCTATAGCATTACATCTCAAACGCTTCGACACACTTCTTGCCAGAGTTCTAAATAATGACACTTTCTAAATTAGAGAGCAAAATTTAAATTATTTCCATAAAGCAGGACCTATAAAGTTGCACTCATTTCTATGACTTATAATAACAGTGAACAGTTTCTCTTACAATAACATAGCATTAAGTACCCAAGTTCTCTCTCTCTCTCTCTCTCTCTCTCTTTTTTATTTTTTTTATTTTTTCAGTGGGTCTTCTGACTGGCTTGATGCTGCCCGCCACGAATTTCTCTCCTATGCCAACTTTTCAACTTTTTCTTTGCAGAGCAGCACTTACAGCCTATGTCCTCAATTATTTGCTGTATACAGGGTGAGTCACTAATTATTTCCACCAAGAATAATTCTGAAAGTATGATAGGAGCTGAAACGTTTGTGGGACAAAAGTCGCATGGGACAACGGGGGTCATAATATAACATCTACATCTCCATCCATACACCGCAAGCCACCTGACGGTGTGTGGCGGAGGGTACCCTGAGTACCTCTATCAGTTCTCCCTTCAATTCCAGTGTCGTATTGTTCGTGGAAAGAAGGATTGTTGGTATGCCTCTGTGTGGGCTCTAATCTCTCTGATTTTATCTTCATGGTCTCTTCGCGAGATATACGTAGGAGGGAGCAATATACTGCTTGACTCTTCGGTGAAGGTATGTTCTCGAAACTTTAACAAAAGCCCGTAACGAGCTACTGATCGTCTCTCCTGCAGAGTCTTCCACTGGAGTTTATCTATCATCTCCGTAACGCTTTCGCGATTACTAAATGATCCTGTAACGAAGCGCGCTGCTCTCCGTTGGATCTTCTCTATCTCTTCTATCAACTCTATCTGGTACGGATCCCACACTGATGAGCAGTATTCAAGCAGTGGGCGAACAAGCGTACTGTAACCTACTTCCTTTGTTTTCGGATTGCATTTCCTTAGGATTCTTCCAATGAATCTCAGTCTGGCATCTGCTTTACCGACGATCAACTTTACATGATCATTGCATTTTAAATCACTCCTAATGCGTATTCCCAGATAATTTATGGAATTAACTGCTTCCAGTTGCTGGCCTGCTATTTTGTAGGTAAATGATAAAGGAGCTATCTTTCTATGTATTCGCAGCACATAACACTTGTCTACATTGAGATTCAATTGCCATTCCCTGCACCATGCGTCAATTCGCTGCAGATCCTCCTGCATTTCAGTACAATTTTCCAATGTTACAACCTCTCGATACACCACAGCATCATCTGCAAAAAGCCTCAGTGAACTTCCGATGTCATCCACAAGGTCATTTCTGTGTATTGTGAATAGCAAGGGTCCTATGACACTCCCCTGCGGCACACCTGAAATCACTCTTACTTCGGAAGACTTCTCTCCATTGAGAATGACATGCTGCGTTCTGTTACCTAGGAACTCCTCAATCCAATTACACAATTGGTCTGATAGTCCATATGCTCTTACTTTGTTCATTAAACGACTGTGGGGAACTGTATCGAACGCCTTGCGGAAGTCAAGACACACGGCATCTACTTGGCAACCCGTGTCTATGGCCCTCTGAGTCTCGTGGACGAATCGCGCGAGCTGGGTTTCAGACGATCGTCTTTTTCGGAACCCATGCTGATTTCTACAGAGTATATTTCTAGTCTCCAAAAAAGTCATTATACTCGAACATAATACGTGTTCCAAAATTCTACAACTGATAGACGTTAGAGATATAGGTCTATAGTTCTGCACGTCTGTTCGACGTCCCTTCCTGAAATCGGGCATGACCTGTGCCCTTTTCTTTGGAACGCTACGGTCTTCGAGAGACCTACGGTACACCGCTGCAAGAAGGGGGGCAAGTTCCTTCGCGTACTCTGTAAAATCGAACTGGTATCCCATCAGGTCCAGCGGCCTTTCCTCTTTTGAGCGATTGTAATTGTTTCTCTATCCCTCTGTCGTCTAGTTCGGTATCTACCATTTTGTCATCTGTGCGACAATCTAGAGAAGGAACTACAGTGCAATCTTCCTCTGTGAAACAACTTTGGAAAAAGACGTTTAGTATTTCGGCCTTTAGTCTGTCATCCTCTGTTTCAGTACCATTTTGGTCAAAGAGTGTCTGGACATTTTGTTTTGATCCACCTACCGCTTTGACATAGGACCAAAATTTCTTAGGATTTTCTGCCAAGTCATTACATAGAACTTTACTTTCGAATTCATTGAACCCCTCTCGCATAGCCCTCATCACACTACATTTCGCTTCGCGTAATTTTTGTTTGTCTGCAAGGCTTTGGCTATGTTTATGTTTGCTGTGAAGTTCCCTTTGCTTCCGCAGCAGTTTTCTAACTCGGTTGTTGTACCACGGTGGCTCTTTCCCATCTCTTACGATCTTGCTTGGCACTTACTCATCTAACGCATATTGTACGATGGTTTTGAAATTTGTCCACTGATCCTCAACACTATCTGTACTTGACACAAAGCTTTTCTGTTGAGCCGTCAGGTACTCTGAAATCTGCTTTTTGTCACTTTTGCTAAACAGAAAAATCTTCCTACCCTTTTTAATATTTCTATTTACGGCTGAAATCATCGATGCCGTAACCTCTTTGTGATCGCTGCTTCCTTGTTATGCGTTAACTGTTTCAAATAGTTCGAGTCTGTTTGTCACCAGAAGGTCCAACATGTTATCGCCACGAGTCGGCTCTCTGTTTGACTGCTCAAGGTAGTTTTCAGATAAAGCACTTAAAAAAATTTCACTGGATTCTTTTTCTCTGGCACCCGTTATGAACGTTTGAGTCTCCCAGTCTATATTCGGCAAATTAAAATCTCCACCTACAACTATAACATGGCGGGGAAATCTACTCGAAATATTTTCGAAATTATCCTTTAGGTGCTCAGCCACAACAGCTGCTGAATCAGGGGGGCCTATAAAAACATCCAATTACCATGTCTGAGCCTGCTTTAACTGTGACCTTCACCCAAATCATTTCACATTTCGGATCTCCGTCAATTTCCTTCGATACTAATGCACTTCTTATCGCTATAAACACGCCTCCGCCTTCACTGCCCAGCCTGTCTCTGCGGTATACATTCCAATCTGAGTTTAGGACTTCAGTACTGTTTACGTCTGGTTTCAGCCAACTTTCTGTCCCTAGTACTATATGGGCGTTGTGACCGTTTATTAACGAGAGCAGTTCTGGTACCTTTCTATAGATGCTCCTGCAGTTTACTATTACCACATTAATTTTCTTATTTCCTGTTGAATTCTCTAACCTAAAAAACCCCCATGTGCACTCCACACGCACTCCGCTACCCTTGTAGCCGCTTCCGGCGTGTAGTGCACGCCTGACCTATTCAGGGGGCCCCTACATTTCTCCACCCGGTAGCGGAGGTCGACAAATTTGCACCCCAGATCTCCGCAGAATCGTCTGAGCCTCTGGTTTAATCCTTCCACTCGGCTCCAAACCAAAGGACCGCGATCGGTTCTGGGAACGGTACTACAAATAGTTACGTTGGTATTTTGCTGCTAGGTAGGGTCGCTTCAGAGATATGAAGGACAACATTGTTTTTTTTGTAATTGGGATGCTATAGTTTGGTACCTATTTTCTGATAGCGGCTATCGAGACGAATCCATTGGTGTGTAACAGTAAGGTCTTTGAAGGTCAACGAAGGTTACAAAGGTGGCATGAACTGAGGGCCATTGATATCGATGCAGAGCTGCAATCTTCTTGTCATTGACTGAGTGCTATTACATACCATATTTGCTCTTATCGAATCACATGCTCTGACAATTCTCTCTCGCCTATCTTCAGGAGTAGTTGGAACGTCTTTATAAACAATATCTATTACGATTCCCCACAAGTAAAAATACAGAGGCGTTAATTCTGGCGGACGAGCCGGCCATGAAACATCTCCTCCGCGCCCAATCCAACGATTTGGGTACTGTCCCTGCATCTCATTTCTAGCCATGAGTGAAGAATGTGTCGGATACCCATCGTGTTGATACCATGTTCTGGTCCTGGTTCCTAAAGGTATTTCTTCCAATAACAGACCTAACGTTTCCTGCAGGAATGTGCTGTACTCCCTACCATTAAGATTTGCTTCAATGAAGTAGGGACCTATAATTCTGTCCTCCAGAATCCCACACCATACATTAACCTACCACGTTTGTAGTGTTCAACTTGCCGCAGCCCTCTAAGATCTTCAGTTGCCCAATAATGCGGGGTGTGGAATGTCAGAAGCTTGAACGACATAGGGAAGCTAAGAATCTGAAAAGGGAACTGCTGAGGCTCAATTTCTATATAGTAGGGATCAAGGAAGGGAGATTGAAAGAAGAAAAAGATTTTTGGTCAGATGAGTACAGACTAACATCAACAGCAGCAGAAAATGGAGTGATACAGGGAGATCTCAGTTGGATTACAGCTTGGGCAGACAATGATTCCGAAATCATATACTGGATTTTAAGACATACCAAGGAGCAGATACAGACTCAAATCACAATGTAGTAGTGATGAAGTTTAAGAGATTAGTCAGGAAGAAACAATACGCAAAGAAGTGGGATATGAAAGAGCTAAGGAATAACGAGAGACGCTGGTAGTTCTCTAAGGCTATAGATGCAGCAATGAGGAATAGCTCAATAGGCAGTGCAGTTGAAGAGGAATGGACATGTCTAAAAAGGAGAATCACTGAAGTTGGGAAGAAAACATAGGATCAAAGAACAAAGAGACCTTGAGTAACAGAAAACACACTTCAGTTGTTTGATGAAAGACGGACGTACAGAAGTTCGGGAATACAGAAGTATAAGTCGCTGAGGAATGAAATAAACAGGAAGTGTAGGGCAGTCAAGACGAAATAGCTGCATCAAAAACGTGAAGAAATTGAAAAAGAAATTATTGTCTGGAGGAGTGATGCAGTATATAGGAAGGCAAAACAACCGTCGGTGAAATTAAAAGCAAGGATGGTAACATTAAGCGTGCAACGGGAACTTCACTGTCAAATGCAGATGAGAGAGCGGATACGTGGAAAAAGCTCATTGAAGGCCTCTATGAAGGGGACGTTTTGTCTGGTGTGACATAAGAAGAAACAGGAGTCGATTTAGAAATAACAGATCCAGTATTGGAAACAGAAACTAAGAGAGCTTTGGAAGACTTAAGAACAAATGAGGCAGAAGGGATAGACAACGTTCCATCATAATTTCTAAAATCATTGGGGAAGGTGGCGCCAAATCGACTATTCACGTTGGTGTGCCGAATGTATGTTTTGCAACATACCATCTGATATTCAGAAAAATACTGTCCACATAATTGCGAAGACTGCAAGAGCTGACAAGAGCGCGAATTACCGCACAGTCAGCTTAACAGCTCATGCATCCAAGCTGCTGACAAGAATAATATACAGAAGAATGGAAAAGAAAATTGAGGATGTGTGAAATGACGAACTGTTTGGCTTTAGGAAAGGTAACGGCACCAGAGAAGCAATTCTGACGTTGTAGTTGATAATGGAACCAAGACTAAAGAAAAATCCAGAGAGATTCATAGGATTTGTCGACCTATATAAGCGTTCTACAATGTCAAATGGAACAAGATGTTCGAAACTCTGAGAAAAACAGGGCTAAGCAATAGGGAGAGACGAGTAATATACAATACGCACAAGAGCCAAGAGGGAATAATAAGACTGGACTTCCAAGAACGAAGTGCACGGATTAAAATTGTTCTGTTCGATTTGTACATCGAAGAAGCCATGATAGAAATAAAAGAAAGCTTCAGGAATTGAATTAAAATATATCAGGGTTACAATTCACTAATGACATTGCTATCCTGAGTGAAAGTGAAGAAGAATTATATGATATGCTGAATAGAAAGGTCTAATGAGTACAGAATATGGATTGAGAGTAAATCAAGAAATGCGAAAGTAAAATGATAAGTAGCAGAGATGAGAGCAGCGAGAAACTTCATGTCTGAATTGAAAGTCACGAAATTGATACAGTTAAGGAATTATATTACCTAGGCAGCAAAATAACCAATGGCGGCCGGAGCAAGGACATCAAAAGCAGACTAGCACTGGCGAAAAGGGCATTCCTGACTCAGAGAAGTCTACTTGCCTTAATTCGAGGAAGAAATATAGGAGGATGTACATTTGGACAACAACATTCTATGGCAGTGAAACATGGAATGTGGTAAGACCGGAATAGAAGAGTACCGAAGAATCTGATATGTCGTGCTAGAGACGAATATTGAAAATAAGGTAAGGAACGAGGAAGCTCTGAGCAGAATCGGAGAGGAAAGGAAAACACTGACAAGCAGAAGGGACAGAATGATTGGACAACTGTTAAGGCACGAGGGAAAGACATCCATGGTACTAGAGGGAGCTTCAGAGGGCAAGAGGGACTGGAATATACAGGGTGAATCAATAACTATTGCCACCTAGAATACAACAGTAATAGGAACAGGAAGACTAGTATTGTCGAATCAAGCGAATGTGAATGATGCATTCCTTCGAAAATTAAGTCGATATGCTTCTCATTAGGGTTTACGGAATTCAGTGAGAGCTAGAGACTTATAGCCGGCCACGATGGCCGAGCGGTTCTAGGAGCTACAGTCCGGAACCACGCAACCACTACGGTCGCAGGTTCGAATCCTGCCACGGGCATGGATGTGTGTGATGTCCTTAGGTTAATTAGGTTTAAGTAGTTCTACGTTCTAGGGGACTGATCACCTGAGAAGTTAAGTCCCATAGTGCTCAGAGCCATTTTAGAGACTTATTATGCTGAAAAATATCCTCAGCGTACTCACTCTACACGTCGTACATTTAAATATGTGTATGATAAATTGAGAACAACTGGATCTCTAACGCATCAGAAACATATCCGGCAAAGGAAAGTTACTAACGAGGAAACGGAAATTGGTACTCTTGCCAGTGTGGTTCGAGATCCTTGTGTTAGTTCGCGTCAAATTGCAAGGAATCTGCCATGAGCCAGAGTAGTGTTGTTCGTGTTCTGCATGGCCATAAATATCATCCTTACCATATCAGTCCCCACCAAGAATTAACTGGTACGGATTGTGTGCGTCGCATTGAATTCTGACGATGGGCTCAACTTCAGATTCAGAGGGGTGAGAAATTTATTAATTTGATTAAATTTACTGACGTAGAACGTTATCCTTTCATTTGTTATTCAATCGTTTTCTTATGGTCTCCTCCCCCTTAGCAGTCCCCTCCCAGAGATCCAAATGAGGGTCTACTGTATGTCGGAATCTTTTGCGAATGGTGAGTTCATTAGGACACTTTTCAATTACAGGTCACATGTCCTGTGGATACATGTTATGTGTCTTTAATGAAGTGATTTCCACTTCCTTCTGCATCCTCATGCCGTTGATCACTGCTGATTCTTCCGTCTTAGGGGCTGTTTCCCACCCCAAGGACAAGAGAGTGCTGTAAACCTCTCTTCGCTCCTCCGCACTCTTTGACAAGGCCGTTGGCAGGAAGAGGGTGACTTCTTATGCAGAAACTCCTACGCCTCCTATGCCGATTTTTAATCAAAACCTAAGCTGTGGCGCATTTCGAACCCGGGATCGAGGGCGTTTCCATTTCTAATCAAAGACGATACCCCTAGGTCACGGGTTCATATGCGGCTAACATTCTGTCGGTATACGTGTATGCATAACGGTTTTCCTGAAAGGTATCATGGCTATCACTGTTAACTGCGTTTCCCCATGGCGCTTAACTATTTGCCAGACGAGAATGTATAGGCACTTTCAAAGAGTTGTGTTACCCCCATAACAAAATTTCTTAAAAGCAGGCTCTCAAAATTTCCATCGCCGTTATCAAGAGAGGCTCTTGAATAAAGGAATATGAAAGTTCTTGGCAGATGGATTATGTGTTACACTCTAGGCGGCTAGAGTTTCAAACGAGAATAGCGTACAACAACCGCTACGACAAGATGTATGTGAGTAACTATTTGAATTCCATTAAATGGCAATTCCAGTGATCCTACTGCAAATCCATCGAAGTCGTATCTGATAAGTGAATTATAGAGTGGCTGTACAAAAACCGTTTAACCGTTGATCGAACTCTATATGAAAATAGATCGTAAAATTATGTGTGATGTGGGTCAGCAATCGTTCACGTTTGCAGTATATCATCTTTCAAATTATTTAGAGGCGTCACTTTGTGGAGAAATTCGATTACTGGCTGAGGAGCCAGAGGAGACTGCGGCGTGAACACAGTCAGAAAGTTTGTTGGTGAAGTTCATATACAGAATTTCACCTTTGTAGTTTCACTCACGAGTGGAATGGACGACTATCAGGAAGACTCCTAATGTACCATTAATATTTCTCTCATTTTTCCGTCGTGGTTATTTTGCAAGGTTTGTGTAGAAAGGAGCAAACGACAGGAGAGCTTCTGTGAAGTTTGGAGTGTAGCTGATAGTCTCCAGTGAAAGTAAAGATCTGACGGTAGATCGATAATTATATGTATGTTTCAGTCGTCAGAGCACTGCTGCGAGAAACTCAAGATTCAGGGTTCGATCCCGGACCGATAGACCTGTGCAGTGCAGCGGCGTATCGATGGTTTCTTGGGTACAGATATAACCGTGGTTACAAGCTCCGAAGGTCTTTGATGCCCGGCTGAGACCAGAAGGGTTTTGAGAAGAGCGTGTAGGTGCCGAGCAGTGACGCTGCGGCTTGTGGAGTAAACTGGGCTGATGGGTGCTGGCGGCGGCAGCCAGTGATTGGACGGCACGGAGTGGAGGCGAGCGTAGTGCTGCTAGCGTTGACAGAAGCTGGGGCAAGTCGGGTCTACAGCCTACTGCCCTTGTGGACTTTCAAGCACTAGGGAAAGCTCACAATTGGAAATACATATATGTCAAGCCCTTGAGCTTCGTTCCCCTTCCTGTTCACTACCAATGGCACAGTATGTGACGTCGCTTCCCTCCTTCTTCACTCGCCGGGAAGAGACGCGACTCGTAACGATGTTCGTCCCCGTCGGTGTGACGTGGAGCAGCACCTGTAACTCTCGTGAGAACACAACTCCTCGCGTGGTTTAGAAATATTCTGTTATCTGTCAAAAAATGTTTCAAATGTGTGTGAAATCTTATGGGACTTAACTACTAAGGTCATGAGTCCCTAAGCTTACACACTACTTAACCTAATTTATCCGAAGGACAAACACACACACCCAAGCCAAAGGGAGGACTCGAACCTCCACCAGGACCATCCGCACAGTCCATGACTGCAGCGCCTAAGACCGCTCGGCTAGTTCCGCACGTCTGTTATTTGTTCGCAACAGTCTTTTCAGTTTGTGAGAGCTGGTAAACTGCAGTCGTTTATTTTTATTTCTATGCCCGGTTAGTTGCCTGATGAAATAAAATCTTGATTCTTAATTTCATCATTACGATCGTTTTTCACATCATACATAGCGAGTATGAAAATTTGCTGTCTGTTGTTCCGTTACTATGTCGTTTTCTACGTCCAGTTATTAACAACGATTCGACGTAACTCCGGAGATAACTTATGTTGGAGTAATTTTTTTCAATACGCCGTAATACTGGTTTAAACTAATCACTCTTCACTGTCCATTATTCATGTACTCACTTAGTCACTTAAAATGTTTAAAGAGTTAGGCGACACGTAAGATTTACCTTTTGACTCAGATTTGTTTGTTCTTTCTGTAACTAATTGTTTGTCCCTACAACACACGCACACCGATAACTCATTCAAGATTAACTTCTGTTCAGTTCAGTAATCGTGATCCTAACGACAACTTGTGACTAATCGGCGTACTTGTCTTTCTTCGTGTCTTTGTTTTATTGTATCCTACTTAAGACTGCGAATTATTTTTCTGTCGTTGATCCATTGCTTTCAAGGTTTGTAACTGTTCATCAGTACGAAGGCTAAGTCCGATAAACCAATATCGAAGTATAACACTCGTCTTACTATACCGTCGCGTTGAGAACGGTAAAGATTAACTTTCATCAGTCGAATGACTGCGCAATACTTCAGTCTCTACCTCACGAATTATCAAACTTCCAAAACTGAAACAATCTAATAGCGTTTGCGTCCAACTATCGCAAAAGTACTCTAGAGCGACTCAAGAGCAACTAACTGAACATTTCCATATTCGAGTTGCATTTTCGTCGCATCGAATTTCCTTTTCGACGCTGCTACAACTCTTTTCCATGGTAAACGTTATCTCTGACTGAATTACTTTCTTGGATTTAACCTTCGTTCATATAATTGTGAATTTATTCTATAGATGTTTGATAAACAAACTATGATAATCCTTTCCTTTTATCTCCTCTTGTTGTATGCTATTCTCAGTTTCTGAATAATATAGGTGTTACTCAAAATATTACCAGTGTAGATTTTATCGTCAATAGCTGCCGCCACTGTGAAGATGACTCACTTCCCTACTTTAAGTTTCCAAAAAGTTTGTTAATTTGGGTTTTATGTCCTTGGCCGTTACAAGTAGTGAGGACTGCCAAGTGACAGTGCGTCCGCCATTGTGGTTACTGAACCTTTTGTGCTTGAGTGTGTGTGGACAGGTAATGTGAGACCCGATTGCGTGCAAGTAGTACTCCTTAATCTAGATGAGAGAAATCTTAGCTAGTACATGACACATGTCAGTTCTAGTACCTAATAAGAGTACTGACTTATGCCCTCGGAGGCGTTTGTTGATTACTGTTTCGTGTAAAATATTTTGCGAACTTGTCAAACTGTCGTACGTTTCAGTTGACGCTTGTTCGATTTGGTCCGAAAGCTCACGAATCACTGATTTGTACCAGCGTTATGGACCTGTTGGTCTCACAGAGTTTGTTAATGTTCAGACACATTTACAGTGACTGTATTAGCGCAAGGCTCTGTCCACTAGTGTCAATACTTCGTACTTAGGTGCTTGTATGCTGCTCTCGGTATTTTAGTTACTGTAATTTGCTGTGAGCTCACGTTTACGTGTGTAAGCACAATTGTTTAGTTAATAAGTGTCAGTTGAGCCCAGACAATGGTTGGTAGTTGTCTCAGATTAAATTTATGTATCGTCCTCGCCGTTCTACCGTGCAGTGCGACTGTTTCCTCGTCCCTGGTATTGATAACTACACTCCTGGAAATTGAAATAAGAACACCGTGAATTCATAGTCCCAGGAAGGGGAAACTTTATTGACACATTCCTGGGGTCAGATACATCACATGATCACACTGACAGAACCACAGGCACATAGACACAGGCAATAGAGCATGCACAATGTCGGCACTAGTACAGTGTATATCCACCTTTCGCAGCAATGCAGGCTGCTATTCTCCCATGGAGACGATCGTAGAGATGCTGGATGTAGTCCTGTGGAACGGCTTGCCATGCCATTTCCACCTGGCGCCTCAGTTGGACCAGCGTTCGTGCTGGACCGCGTGAGACGACGCTACATCCAGTACCAAACATGCTCAATGGGGGACAGATCCGGAGATCTTGCTGGCCAGGGTAGTTGACTTACACCTTCTAGAGCACGTTGGGTGGCACGGGATACATGCGGACGTGCATTGTCCTGTTGGAACAGCAAGTTCCCTTGCCGGTCTAGGAATGGTAGAACGATGGGTTCGATGACGGTTTGAATGTACCGTGCACTATTCAGTGTCCCCTCGACGATCACCAGAGGTGTACGGCCAGTGTAGTAGATCGCTCCCCACACCATGATGCCGGGTGTTGGCCCTGTGTGCCTCGGTCGTATGCAGTCCTGATTGTGGCGCTCACCTGCACAGCGCCAAAAACGCATACGACCATCATTGGCACCAAGGCAGAAGCGACGCTCATCGCTGAAGACGTCACGTCTCCATTCATCCCTCCATTCACGCCTGTCGCGACACCACTGGAGACGGGCTGCACGATGTTGGGGCGTGAGCGGAAGACGGCCTAACGGTGTGCGGGACCGTAGCCCAGCTTCATGGAGACTGTTGCGAATGGTCCTCGCCGATAGCCCAGGAGCAACAGTGTCCCTAATTTGCTGGGAAGTGGCGGTGCGGTCCCCTACGGCACTGTGTAGGATCCTACGGTGCATCCGTGCGTCGCTGCGGTCCGGTCCCAGGTCGACGGGCACGTGCACCTTCCGCCGACCACTGGCGACAACATCGATGTACTGTGGAGACCTCACGCCCCACGTGTTGAGCAATTCGGCGGTACGTCCACCCGGCCTCCCGCATGCCCACCATACGCCCTCGCTCAAAGTCCGTCAACTGCACATACGGTTCACGTCCACGCTGTCGCGGCATGCTACCAGTGTTAAAGACTACGATGGAGCTCCGTATGCCACGGCAAACTGGCTGACACTGACGGCGGCGGTGCACAAATGCTGCGCAGCTAGCGCCATTCGACGGCCAACACCGCGGTTCCTGGTGTGTCCGCTGTGCCGTGCGTGTGATCATTGCTTGTACAGCCCTCTCGCAGTGTCCGGAGCAATTATGGTGGGTCTGACACACCGGTGTCAAGGTGTTCTTTTTTCCATTTCCAGGAGTGTATAATGAAGGTGCTCCTGTATATGCTTGTTGTGGCTCAGGTACAGCTGACCCGGTGAGTGATTCAATTCCTCGAATAGCGTTATCTTCGCTATGTAATATCTTGTTTTAAGATCAACTAATATCATTTCAGCAGTGGCGTTGTACCACCTCAGTTAAAACTTATGCCTTAATCAAAACCTGTTCTGAAATTTGATTACGCCACTGAGGTAATTGGCATTAAGCCTTTTTGCTAAGGCTCCTTTGTGGAATAGTGATTACTCCAAAATTTTGACAGGTTTCTTTAATGTTGCCCTATCTTTCACATTTGGCGTTCCTTGTCTCACAGATAGCGTGATGTTAAATGTGTTGTGTTCCATCCTATTAAGGCGCAGGCGGTGAAATATTATTTTCTACGCTTCACATAGGTGTGAATTACTAAATTACAATGCGGAAGAATTACTCCCTTTAATAGCACCGCTCCTCGCAGTCAACTAACTCATAATTTGAAATCATCTTAATTAAAACTGACGTGTTTCTTTAAATCCTGAGGTGACAAACGTCAAGTCGGAGCTGTATTCCACCTTTCAATTCGTTTAATTAAATTTCTGCTTTCTTAAAAGTGATATGCGTCGCGATTAGCCACCTTGTCTCTCTCTTGGTTCTGTTTAAGCAATTTCTGGTTCTTAAGAATGATATATCTCATGTTCGGCTATGTGGTATCCTTGACCCAGTTTAAGTAAACTCTTCTCTTTCTACAAAGTGACATACGTCACGTTTTGATAAACTGTAATTTTATGCTGTTAAAGTAAACGCACCTGTTATTTAAGGACTTTGATATTGTTAAAGTAAATGCCCATTTTGTTTAAGTGACACATGTGTCCGTCCTTGCTTTAGGCCAATGAACTGGGCCAACAGGATATTTGTTTTGATTAAAGATATCTTTTAATGACTTTATAAAAATTGTTTATACCACAGATAAAATTATACAAAAGCAACATTTTTAAAAAAAATTGGAAATTGTTTAAATAAAAATGTCGTTGTAATGTTGTTAATTATCTGTTTCTACCAGCACTTCATCATTCCACTCACCTTCTGCCCTGCAGTTTCAACACCGTAAAAATCCGGCAGGAAGTCTCAGACATTCGGAATTTTTAATAGCTACATCATGAGCGACTGCAGTTAACAGCCCAGACAACTACCGTCTGTTATCAAAAAGTTTCTTTCTGCATTTTAATGACATGTAACGTTATCTCTGTCGTCAAGAGCTGTCGAATGCCACAGAAAGTGCTTCGTTCTGATTTTATATTTTCTGGAAGAAATAAGAAATTGCCTCGATATCAGAATGGAACAAACTATACAGGTATTAATTATACATAAAATTACTTTGTCTTTTGCATGTCCTGTTACGAGGGTGAATAAAATATTAAACGGGATTTTTGTTCCACTTATCTTGGTAAAGTGGGTGCAGCGCGATCTCTGCTCATTGTTGCTTTCGTTTCCAGTGATTGTTCTCCAGATCCGTGTCTTTAACCAGAATCGTTGTCTCAGGGCATTGTAATCGAGTTTTTCACAACAGGTGACGTAAAACAGTCTGGTAATTTCAAAAGATTTACGGCACAGTTAGGGAACAACATCTTGACGAAGACTCAGTTGTACCCAAGGCACAAACAATTTTTGAAAAGGTGAGATACATTTGATAAAGCAGTTCAAGGACTTCTTTCGAGGACCACAACATTATTTTCTGATTTTAAAGGAGTTCTCGTAACTGATTTTCTCCACTAACTAATTTTTGGACCAGACAAAATGTTCATATTGTCAGACATGGTTCGCATTTCTAATATGGGATGTGACCGTGCTTCAAGACAACGGTAGACCCCACACAGCTGGCCTGATTAAAAAAAAATTAAAAAAAAATAAAAAATAAAAAAATTCAAGAATTGTTCTTGACCGTAGCAGAACATCCTTCCTATAGACCAGACTTTGTTCATTTGTTCATTTGCTTAGGCCACCAAAGGCAGTGTAAGTTTTCTACACTACGCGGCGTCTCTAGCACCCAAGTTTCCCTCTCCTTCAATTCTGCCAGTCTTCTTCTTGCATGGGCCTGTCCTGCATCGCACGCCTCACTCCATCGTTGCGGTGTAGCCGAGGTATTCCACTTTTTCTGGCTCGTGGGGGTCTCTAGTGCCATATTTTAGAAGGTTATCTTTCCTCTGGTATTCTTTTAAGATGTCCTTTCGGTGTCTGGCGTTTATTTTCAATTGTGTCTACAATATCTTTTGTAACTCCCATTTGTTCTCGTACCACACCACTTCTTCTTTTGTCTCTTCGTGTTACTTCACAACTTCGCCTCTAAAAATTTATTTCCGTTGCCTTTAAATTCTTCTCATTGATCCTAGAGACTTCCCACAGTTCACTACACAGTTCACAGGTCAATGCTCTCAACTATAGCTTTGTATATCCTCCTTTTCAATTTTTTTTCACCTCGTTTTATTCCAAATAACTGCCACCTTTCTCTTTCCTATTCTGTGCTCTATTTCCTCGTTGCTTCCGCCTTAATCCGAAATTATTGTCCTTACATATATGTATATGATCGACTACACTGTACTACAGATTCATCATCCATAAGAACATCGCTTTCTATAACTCCGACAACAAAGTACTCAGTCTTTCTAAAGTTAATTTTCATTCCCCACTTCTCATGTTCTTCTTTAAGCTTTCTTAACGTGTAAGACGCATCCTCTTTATCCTCGTCGAAGATGACCTGATTATCGGCGAAACTGAGAGAGAACAGGATGTCATCACATAATCTAATCCCCATGTCTTGAGGGTATTTTTATTCTGTCGTTGCAACTACAAAAATGAGTGATTTTTTGCACCAGAAGCTTTTCACTTTCTTGAAGTGAAGCATCGTCAGTGGTCTGTAATTAAGTTACTTACATTTTGATTTGCTTTTAAATCGAAAAACAGTTCGTTAAGAATATGCTGATTTGTACTTACGGTAATGTTCACTTGATTTCTCTCTTACATGGGGAAATGCCGCCTGCTAACACATCGTTGTTTTTCTGCGTTTCTAAAACTTAGACCAAAATTATCAGTGTCTAATGCAGAAAATAAACAATGTGCTAGCAGACGGTATTTTCCCATGTAAGCGAGAAATCAAGCGAAAATTACCGTAAGTTCAAATCAATATATTCTTAACGAACTGTTTTTCGAACTAAAAGCAAATCAGAATGTAAGTAACTTAATTACAGACCGCTGATGATGCTTTACCTCAATAAAGCGAAACGAGTCTGGCGAAAAACATTAGACATTTTTGTAGTTTGCAACGACAGAACGAAAATACCCTCAAAAATTGTAAGGCAACTGGACACTTTGAAGGATTTAACTCCCATGTTTCTGCACTTCCTTTTCCAGTTTTTCACTGCTCCGTTCAAAAATATTTTAAAGAGGGCAGGTGTTAAGCAAAATCCTTCTCTCAGTTCTTCGACAACTTGAACGCGACAAGTATTACTTTAATACAGCTTTCTAACGTCTTGTACATAACATGTATGAATGTTGTGGTTATTCGTTGTTTCCCACAACCTACAAAGTGGTACACTGTCATAGACCCTCTGCAATTCTGTAAAAAGCACATGGTCACGAAATTACGTCACCTGTCTAATGCTACAGCTAAAATCGATAAAAACCTTCCTGCCCGAAAGCCATTCTGTTCCTCTACTTCCTCATTTTCTCTCTCAGTTGTAGTTTCAAAGATATTCCCATGTAGTCTCGATATGGAACTGAGAACTGTGATACCTCCATAATTTGCCCAGTTATCCTTGATTGGTTGGTTGTTTGGGGAAGGAGACCAGACAGAGAGGTCATCGGTCTCATCGGATTAAGGAAGGTAGTCGGCCGTGCCCTTTCAGAGGAACCATCCCGGTATTTGCCTGGAATGATTTAGGGAAATCACGGAAAACCTAGATCAGGATGGCCGGACGCGATATTGAACCGTCGTCCTCCCGAATGCGAGTCCAGTGTCTAACCACTGCGCCACCCCGCTCGGTGCGCAGTTATCCTTTATCCCTTTTTAAATACGAGGGTTGTCCAGAAAGTAAGTTCCGATCGGTCGTGAAAGGGACACTACAGTGAAAACCCGGTGAAGCTTTGTACAGAAGTGTTGGGTAGTGTCTCTAGTATGACCGTCGATCGCACCAAGGTGCTCTTTTCAGTTGCGAGCGCACTGTGAGAACAGCGATGTCTCCCGCCAAGTAGGAGGGCCTGTTGAGAGGCTTCGCCTTAATGAATGCAGCCCACCTAACACATCTTCCACTCTCTTCCTTCTTCATGGCAATTCTCGGCCACACTCTGCAGGGGCAGTGAAGACGCTCCTGCAGCCTTTTCGATGGGAAGTGTTCGATCACCCACAACACAGCCCTAGTTGGCTCATCCCGAGTATCATCTCTGTTCACATGAAACGCTGGATACGAAGACACACCTGGGCGCAGGCTGCGCGCTATAGACCAGCGTAGAGAATTATCGGAAAGCACAGTCGGCTGCCTTCTAAGACGATCGTGTTGGAAATTTGGTATAACGCTCCTACAAATGTCTAAGTCGGAGCGGCAACTATGTCGAGATGTATCTGGAAAGTGTAGCTAACTCTTGCTAATAAAATGTTTCTGATTTTCACTGTGGTTTCCATTTAGCGACCAATCGGAACTTACCTTCTGGACAACTCTCGTACATTTGTGATGAACCCTTCTTTAAAGTCGACAATGGTTTTCTCACCACTAACACAGAGGTTAAATAGCTTTCCAAGATGTTCAAATAACACGTTCGGACAGGCCTTCAACAACACCATATATACATCGCTGATATCGTCGGCGTTAAGAGCCCATAAGCACGTTCTTTATATGCAGCAGCTCCAGATCATCCAGTTGCTTCGCCATTTTTAAATTTCTTAACTGTATCCCGAACTTCCACTGCTGTTATCTCCTGTATTTCTGTGTCATGTTCTTTTCCTGCAAAAGAGCATAATCCTAAAATTCGGATCGATCTGTTTTAAACAAGTCATCGTAGTTTGTCTTCCATCTACGTTGGCTGTAAGTTTATGCTACTTCTGTCATTTGTTCTGAGCTGTTCTGTCAGTTCCCAAGCTACTTCGGAGATTGAACTTCCTACACAGTTATTAATTTCTTCACAATTAAATTCCCATATCGCAGTTTTTGCTCTATTACTACTTTCTTAGCCTCTCCCCTCATTCTTCAGTCTTATTACTCATAAGCCATCTGATATAGGCTTCTTTTCTGTCCTTAATCTTTGCAGCAATATCATCATCCTACCAATAGCTTTTAAGTTTGCTGTACATGTTTCAAAGGCAGCTTAATGATTAGCTCTTACAATGGTCCTACGCGCTACTTCCACTGTTGTACCATCAGTCTCATCCAGTTTCCCATTCAGTATAAGCTTGTATAAGAAGACAATTGAAGGCTTCTGCAGTAAACTTAACTTGTATTCTGGCTGATTAAGTTTAACTCCATTTTCATTACAATTATTTTGGCACCTAATAATTTTTTTAAAGTGGAAACAAAGGGCACTTCGAAGGAGGACGAGGTCGCATCCACACTCTGCTCCCCTGTTGACGCTGCAATCCACCACCTCTGCACGATTACTTTCTTTCCCTATAGCATAGCCTCATCAATTACAGGCCGTAACTTCCTTGCAGGTTGTGTCCAGGAATATTCATGGATCTTTTTGTATTGAGGAAAGCTGTTTCATATTCTAAGACTGTAGTGTTCACACATTTCTACCAGCCTCTTTCCATTATCATTCGCAATATCCTCCCAAAATCTGCCGCAAACCCTGCTAGCAGCCTGCTTACCCACTCGTCCATTAAAATCTCCTAAACGATAGAGCTCCTTCGTATTGCTAATGCTGTCTAAGAGCTTTGTCAGATCGTTAAATAAATTATTCTTCTCAGCGTCTGCAGTATTATTTGCGGGTACATATGTTACAATGATCGCTACGTCGTATCCTTTCAGCTTCATATCTACACGCATCAGATATTTGTTCATACGGCCCCATTCCTTAACGTAGCGCTTCCACTTTTTATGTACCGTGGTGGATTTCCCCTCCTTCTCCCAGCAACTTTGTTTCGCTGCACTGTAAATGTGGACATAATCATTTATCTTCTTGTTTAGCTTTCATTTTCGTTTTTGTTAGTGCTATTACACCTACATTGTTCCAATGGACTTCTTTGACTACTTCTGGTTCCTTAGTTACGATGCCCTGGACGTTCCATGATCCACCGTTATCGTTTGCTGGATCGATTCCTTTTAATTCCTGTGTTGTTTTGAGGCTTTACTGTTAGGTCTCTTGCAAGATGAATTTTTTGGGGATATAAAATAAATTTCTGAAAAAAGGCCGGTTTATATTTGATTCACCTTCATAATTGTCGATAAGTCTCTTTAAGATATCTTGAACCGATTACGAAATACTGTCGTTGTTTATTTCGTGTAGCGCTATACGTACTATGTATGCGTTGATCCTCTCTTTCCGCTTAAACACGTTTGGTATAATGCTAAGTACCTTACATTATGTACTTCAGTGTTGTTTGTAGGGTATCTGTGTGGACGTAACCGAATACTGAAAAGCGTAATGCCCCGGAAACAGCGGGAAGTTCATAACACGTCAGAGGAACAAATGAGAAAACTACACAGAAGAGCCAAAAATACTGGGGCACTTGACTAATATCGTATAGGGCATCCACGAGCACACAGAAGTGTTGCAGCACGATGTGGCAAGTTCTCGACTAATATCGCAAGTAGTGCTGGAGGGAATTGACACTATGAATCCTGCAGGGGTGTCCATAAATCCGTAAGAGTACGAGGGGGTGGAGATCTCTTCTTGTAAGGCTTTCCAAATATGCTCAATAATGTTCATGCCTGGGAAGTTTGGTGGCGAGCGGAAGTGCTTAAACTCAGAAGAGTGTTCCTGGAACCACTCTGTAGTAATTCTGGACGTGTGACACGTCGCATTGCCCTGCTGGAATTGGCCAAGTCCATCGGAATGCACAATGGACGTGAATGGATGCAAGTGATCAGAAAGGATGTTTACGTACGTATCACGTGTTCGGAGTCGTATCTAGACGTATAAGGGGTCCCATACCATCCAACTGCACACGCCGCACACCATTACAGAGCCCCCACCAGTTTGAAGACCCCCTTTCCTGACATGCAGGGTCCATGAATTTATGAGGTTGTGTCCATATCAGTACACGTCCATCCAGTCATCAACAGTCAGTCCAATGTTGGTGTTGACGGGCCCAGGCGAGGCGTACAGCTTTGTAATGTGCAGTCATCAAGGGTGCACGAGCGGCCGCTCGACTCCGAAAGCCCTTAACGATGATGTTTCGATGAATGGTTCGCACGCTGACACTTGTTGATGGCCCAGCAATGAAATCTGCAGCAGTTTGCGGAAGGGTTCCACTTCTGTCACATCAAGCAAATCTCTCCAATCGTCGTTCTTTGGTCCCGAACTTTCAGGATCTTTTTCCGGCCGCAGTAATCTCCGAGATTTGGTATTTTACCGGCTTCCTGATATTCACGGTACACTCATGAAAAGGTCGGAAGGCAGAATCTCCCCTTCATCGCTACCTCGGAGATGCAGTGTCTCACCGCTCTTGCGCCGACTGTAACACCACGTGCAAACACCATTAAATCTTGGTATTGTAAAGGAACTGAAAATATTGTGATTTAATCGCAGAGGTGCTGAAAAATTGTTCCAGTGACACACCAGAGAAATATCTGGTAAACTTTTTATCTTCGAGAGACATAGGAACAATTTCGCCCTTCGTTTTTTATTTCTTGTATGAACGACTACTTTTTGTTCTGATGGGCTGGTGGGATGTCGTACTGACTAATTACTAGTGTGTGTGTGTGTGGTAAATGAATGAGTTAAAAGACGCAAGATGTGTTTTATATTATTTTCATCGCACAACAAGCCTCATTCCCATGCCTATGGAGTATTTATGTTAAGCAGAGAAGGCGAGTTTTAGATGGAACCGAAGATCTTCAAAACGGCGCTGCTCAACAATAGAGGTGCGTGATTGTGCTCTCTACTTTCCTTTCGTGGCCGCTAAAATTACTTCCGATTCGTTTTGCCGAGACATTCAGAACCTGCAATCTTCTTTTTCTTATAAAAATACTAGTCCGATGCAAAAGAAATACTCTTAGATTTAAATAATTGCCATTCTCTTACCCAGGCCACGGGGAATGATAGAACGTACGTGCCTCTACTCTGAATGTACGTTCGCAATCTCCGAGTGTGTTACGACGAAATTATTTCACAATGAAAATTTCTCATCAGACCGCAACCACTAGCACGCGAATGTACGTACCCTCTGAATGTATCTTGTCAGTCACGCGCGTTTGTTCAAAAGCTTTACTTTTAATATTCAGTGGATTACATTTCCGAAATTAATTTTTGTTTATGCTGCAAATCGTACTTCACGCGAAGTACTTATTACGTAAGTTTCAGGCTCAATTTAATAAAAAAAAGATTCCGAATAATAGAAATAAAGAATAACAATCAAACAAATCAAACCTAAATAAACAGAAAGAGGGAACGTTACAGTATCCTGCCATTATAGCAGCATTAACCGATCTAACAACTGCGCCAGACACTCGTCTTATACAGGCGTTGCCGACCGCATCGCCATATTCTGCCTGTTTTCATGTCTGTGTATTCGAACACGGATGCCTATGGCAGTTTCTTCAGTCAACAAAAGCGCTACAAAACAGACTGGGAACTGTAGAATGGTGAAGGCTACGGGCACAAATACGCGTGTAGAGCCTTCCAGCAAGAGCCAGACCTAAAGAGAAGATACAGCTCTAGATAGAAACCAATGGCACATTATTGGCTACGATGTCATTGGTGACTTTCAACTATCAGCGACTGCATCTATTCTTCCAATGTTTACAATGCGGGCAGAAAACCACCGGGTTTTATGGCATCGTAAGATACGCCGTTTCCGGTAAGCGTCCACAGAGAACGAATACGAGGATAAATACTCCATTTGTAATTCTTTAAAATAGCAACTACCGTTGTGGTGACGTAAAGAGTATTTTGACGGTAGAAATACTGCTCATTAGGAGCTATATAAATATAGCTGTATGACAACCATATTCCTCCGAAAAGCGCCGGTATTGATCATGCGCTGTCGCTCAAAGTACTCACACTTGGGGAAATTTGTTCCATTGTCTGTGCTGCTCATTACGGCGCGAACACCACCTAGAACTGCCACTATACCATGGGTCAGGCTTTTTACCTTAACTACCTAGCACGCCGTTTACTTGTGCATTAATCGTCCACAAAACTACTGCTGCAAAATTTAAGGCGGGTGCTAAAACGCTGGCAGAATGAAAGTTGACAACGATAACTGCCTACGACAAGTAATCAAAATTCACCACCGTTCCCAGGGACAACAAAAATTTTATGTCGCTATCTACTAATTGCTGTTGCCAAAAAAGGGCGAATCTACTTCCCGCGGATACTCACATTCCCGCTCATAAGTACTTTTGGCAAAGTAATTCTGTTTTTAATTTCTCGGCGCTCTTGGTTCATTAGCTGGAAGTGAAGTGCAATTACAAAGGCTGTAAATACTGCACAGCATCTGAAGTATGCATTTCGTCTGGGAAAAGGGACATTATCGCACAATGGAAATGAGAACCCACGCAGTTAAATGGCTTCCTTCAAGAAATTCACAGCAGCTGAGGAGCCATGTATACAAGTGGTTATTGGAAAATATCTTTCTCGAAGACAGTACCACTGTGCAATATTCGTGACCATCGACAATAAGTTAAACATTGAAAATGGAAACTCAGAAGAGCTACCACGGAGAACGGTCGTGAATTTTGATCTGTTTAATTAAGCAGAAACGATTCATAATTTCGAATTTCGCAGAGTTTCTGCAAGATTCCCCAACGACAAGTACGAGAAAACATCACATCTGAATCTTGGAAAAGTTTAGCGTGAGAACCATAAGTGTACTCCACTTCCATAGCTGCACTTAACTAAGGTTTTCTCTAGTAGCATTTTGAGTTATTGACTGCGCGCCAGTTTTATAAAGTGCTTGTTCACTGTGCCACACACCGTTAGGTATCGAACCCATGAGGTCAAACTGGCCTGGCCAATCTTCTACTGGAAGAATTTGAAGACTGAGCACTCGCTTCAGCTATTTTAAAAATTATAGTATTTTGGAGATACGTTGATAACACTCTCATGGTTTATCCTCATGGCTTGGACAGTCTCACAGAGCTCCTTCAACATCTGAACTCCATACATGAGAAAACAGATATTACGACGGAGGTGAAGAAAGATGGTTGCTTGCTGTCTTTAGACGCCTTGGTGCGACGTAAGAGTGATGGTACAGTTGGACATTCAGTGTTTCGAACGGTCACTCGTACTGACTTTTATTTGCACTCTACTAGTGTCCACCAGCCTGCAAACTGGAACACCAGCAAACTGTGTTCCTGAACAATGGATATTAGTTTCTACTAGTATGGAGAGCCCTACAGACGTACAAACGACAGAACAAAGAAGAGGATAAAGCCTTAAAAAAGACTGCATGTCTACCATATATTGGGAATGTTTTAGTAGGCAAAATATTAATAAGACATAAAGTTAAAGTAATCTTTCGACTCCCTTCCAAAATATCAGCACTTTTTGGATTTGTTGAAGACGAATCAGAGTTCCGGAAAGCTGGCGCTTACAGGATTCCATGTGACTGCAGGAAAATGATATAAAGCGCAAGCAACGCGCACGTTGCAGGATTGTTTTATGGAACATCAGCAGCATACTCACCTTCTCCAAGGAAATAAGTCCACTATCGATGAACAATGTATTTCCACTGGTCAATCGAGGAAATATAATGAAACAAAAATTCCGGCCCAGATGTCAATCTTTTGGAGCTCAGTCATCCATGAATCAATAGGAATACGACTGTTTGAGCTGAGACGGATGTGTCCAGTTAAATCTGCATGAGACTCGGTTATACGAAAATTTCGTGCTCTGTATAAACGGCGTTCTCCTCCGATCTTACAGTGCGGCGAAGACAAAGATTTGATATCATCAAAGAGGCCAGCTTTCACCACGAAGGGCGCATACAGCAGGGCACAGACTTTCAGCAACGCATGCGCAATGCTAACAAGGACACCATGTATATGCTGGCGGGATCTTAAGTAGCGGAACTTAGTATATTGCTCGTCAGTATTCACCTCAATATGGCCAGAAGACTCTGCCTCGAAATATCGTACCCGAAATTTTATAGAACAATCTTGCTTCATGTTTGCAAGATGAGCTTGCAATTATAACACGTCTAGGTGGTAATGTTTTTCGAGCCGGTTTGTGAAGTTCTCGAATTACCATCTTCACCATTATTCAGTAATATATCTTTCTCTGCGCTGTGATATGTTTCAAACATGTATTAGCTATACATAATAATTCTGCAGACATTTATAATTCTCTTGCACATATCATCGTGTTTCAAAGTTTTTCAGAATAGTACAACAAACCAAGCGTTCTTTCAAATTCTCAATTCCCAACTTGTATTGTGTCGTTGGTTACACTTAGGCGTGTATGTAATGAACCAAGCTCGTGTTATTCCTCTGTTGGTCCATGTGTTACATCTATCTCTGTATTTCTGTAGCATTTAGTAGAACCACCACTCTGTGTTCTCCACCATTTGCACTGGTCGTCTGCATTTGTAATGCTAGTCTTTGAAGAGTTTCAATGAAAGGCTTAAACATTTTTCTGGGAGACTGCCCTCTCTCCTTCTGACCCGCTTATAACAATCTTAATTTGTGTCTAATAGCTTTAGGCGCTTCAGTGACTTTCCGTTCTGTCATTGCGGTCTAAATGTTCGGTGTCTGCACCCTCTGATACTGAATGTGAAAATTAGCTCGAGGTGTAATATATAATGTTGTGACTATCTCTTTGTGCTCTTCTCCCCAATCCTGATTCGAACTAGTCAAATAGCTCACGGAAACACGTCACTTGCACTTGGCACTGCTGGCTGACGCACCAATTTGGAATTTTTTTTTTGGATCATCAGACTTCTGACTAGTTTGATGCGGCCCGCCACCAATTCCTATCCTGTGCCAATCTCTTGATATCAGAGTATCACTTGCAACTTACGTTCCCAATTATTTCCTGCATGTATTCGAGTTCCTGTCTTCCTCTACAGTTTCTGCCCTCTCCAGCTCCCTCTATTACCAGACGTCCTATCGTTCTGTCCCTTCTCCTTATGTTTTCCACATATTCATTTCCTCTCCGATGGCGCCCAGAACCTCCTCATTCGTTATCTTATCAGTCCACCTAATTTTCAACATTCGTCTGTAGCATCACATCTCAAATAATTCGATTCTCTTCTGTTCGTGTTTCCCCAAATTCTATTTCTCACTACCATACAATGCTGTGCTCCAAACGTACATTATCAGAAATTTCTTTCTAAAATTAAGGTTTATGTTTGATGCTAGTAGACTTCTCTCGGCCAGGATTGCCCTTTTCCTCGTTGCTAGTCTGCTTCTGATGTCTCCCTTGTTCCGTCTGCCATTGACTATTTTAATGCCTAGATAGCAGAATTCCTTAACTTCATTTACTTCGAGACCATCAGACCTGATGTTAAGTTTCTAGTTGTTCTCATTACTTTCTTCGAATTACTTTCAGTCCATATTCATAACTCATTAGCGTGTTCATTCCATTCCGCAGAACATATAATTCTTCTTCGCTTTCACTCGGGATAACAATGTCATCAGCGAGTCGTATCATTGATATCCTTTCGCCTTGAATTTTAATTCCACTCCTGAAACCTTCTTTTATTTCCACCATTGGTTCTTCGATGTACAGATCGAACAATAGGGGTGAAAGACTTGTCTTACAGCCTTCGTAGTTATAACAATACCCCCAGTTGCAAAGTTGGTTAGAAATCAGATTAATAATGTTGCTCACGAAGCATATGTTCGCTTTATCGGGCAACAACAAAGTTATTGAGTGTGGATGGATCGTCAGAATGGAAATAATGAGGTCATTGTAAAAAAGTCATTAATTTGTCACTTATCTCGAAGGGATTCCCACGTACATTTCGTCGAAGTAGTTATGGCTTATCTTGTTGATTCTAGGGTGGTTCCACTTTGACTGCTAGAAGGTACAGATCTGTATTTTAACTATATTTGAAGACCTAACAAATGCGTTTTTCAGGAAATTCTTAATGATCAAACAATCCCAGATCAGAACAATGGTACGGTAGAAGTAATTTTTGACTTGGTGTTCACGATCGACATTTTTATTAAACTTCTTGTAAATTTACATATACTACTTTTTAATTGTCACGTCATCAAGAAAGCAGTTTTGCATCAATCTTTATATATTTAATTTCCACTTTAACCAAACACAAGACTTGACTGTTCTTTTACTAAGCGAAATAACAACTTCTGCCAAAGTGAAACAAAGACTGCTCTTTGCGCATTCACGCCAAAACTATTACAGCTAAATGAAAGATTATGACAGTCTCACAGTAATACACACAAGAACCATATCACTGTAATATATCGATACATCGGAGTACCTATACATTAATAAAACCAAATATGAGTATTGTCACAAAAATATGCCTGTTACTTCGCAGAAAAGTAGTACGATATTACTGGTATCGAGAACTGGTGTTGGTGTGCGGTAATGGTCACGTAAATAAAAAACCATTACATAGTCCACTCTTATTAACCCCTCTTGGCTCCTGCACATATTGTATATTACCCTTCTCTCCCTATACCTTACCCCTATTTTTCTCAGAATTTAGGAAAACTTGCACCATTTTACATTGTCGAACGGTTTTTCCAGGTCGACGAATCGTATGAACCTTTCTTGATTTCTCTTTAGTCTTGCTTCCACTATCAGCCGCAACGTCTGAATTGCTTCTTTCATGCCTTTACCTTTTATAAAGCCAAACTAATCGTCATCTACCATAACTTCAATTTTCTTTTCCTGTCTTCTGTACACTATTCTTGTCAACAACTTGGATGCATGAGCTGTTAAGGAGATTGTGCGATAATTCTCGCACTTGTCAGCTCTTGCAGTCCTCGGAATTGTATGGATGATATTTTTCTGAAAGTATGATGGTATATCGCCAGGCTCATACATTCTACATACCAACGTGAATAGTCGTTTTTTTTTTTTTTTGCCACTTTCCAACCTTCTACTTACATTTCAAATCTCGACATTAATAATAAAATGGGAAGGTACTAATCAGAACTCAGGGAGAAGTTGTGATCTAAATGGCAATAGATTTATTCATCCTTAACAACACAAGACAACAATAATGACTAAAAAAACGCCCCACAAACATCTTTATTTGGCAAACGCTTTCACTAACATAAGGTCTATGGTGGACAAAGTGATCAGCTGGGGATCGACACACGACACTAACCGGAACGCTAATCGCTTTATCTGTGTTTATACGCGTGAATCCGGGTTATGGCACAAAACTACACCACCATCAAGCATCTATATTCTAGCATTCCAAAAAGAATAATATGGTTCGAAAGAACAAGGTGCTGAGAAACATATACTGGAACACTACGCTGTAGCAGCGAATACTTTACCGTTCTGGTGGTCAGGGAGGCACACGACGATGCTTTCGACGACTGAAGTCATGGACGGCACCAATCTGTTGTTAATGGCGCGCACCCAGAAAATGCAAGTACGCGGTCTCACGTTAGTTGAATTCGGAACGCAGGTACTTTCCCATGAGCCTCTGAAACCCCGGTGGATTCCTGTGTACAGGTGGACCCATGTGCTGGTCTACCAAACCAACCTGAGTCCGTGCCACGTCCATACGTGATGGAATATGTCAAGTGTTTAGACGGCCGACTCAAGACAAATAAGTACACTCGCACATCACTTGTTGTGTGCTTGATGCTAGAAGCAGAACCTCTGACGATTCAGAAGGTGACTGGCACAGGCTCTAAGTAGCATACTATCAAAGGACACAAGTCTCACTGTTTAGGTAGAGACGTGCAGTTCTTTACTAGCGAAGTGCCAGTACAAGAGTCTGATCTTCTCTTTCTGTCCACTTCCACCTCAGCTCGGCAGCAAAGCACATTTACATCTTAGACTTCCCCCACTTTAGCACAAGTCAATCACGAGTAGAGCCCGGCATTCGAAGCTGGGAGAGCGGCCTTTGCTCTGCATACACCAGTTTGACCAATCAGAGGCTTTAAAGTTAATTGGGGGAAAAGGAAAAAAGATTCAGCTTCACGGTTTCTTTCCCACGCGTTTGCCGTGTCTTTTGCTAACAACATGACCTGGATGGAACCACATCTCTCAATAATAGCTTGTTATCTCTCCCTGGAACGTCCATTTCAGAGTCTCCAAAGGACGGCCAGGTTCTGCAGAAAAAATGCGCTTCCCTTGGCCCACCGTCACCGTGCGCTTTTACTGCAGTCCATTAAATCATCACCGTATTCCTTTGAATGCAGGTAAAGTTTACCGTTATTCCTTTCCTAGAGCATGCAACCAAGAGCACACACCGTCAGGTGGCCTGCGGAGTATGGATGTAGATGTAGATGTAGAGCATTAACTGCTGCCCACCATCATCATGATGTATGAAGTCAAAATTGCAATGAAGATCATATTCCTTAAGAACATGAAGTGGCATAACACCGAATCAGAAGTGAGAGTGGCCTGCAATCTCTCAACTTCTCCTAATGATTGTAGAAACTGTGATTGAATGGTATCTTTCAATTTTGCCTTATTTAATCTTAAGACCTCCATAGCTTTTTAAATTCTGATGGTGGATCCCCTATCTCTTTTAACCGTCTCCTGCTTCTTCTTCTTCTTCTATCACATGAGACAAGTCTTCCCCTCACTGGGGCCGACTATGTACTATTTCCACCTATCTTCTCTCTCCTCTGCATTTAACAGTGGAATTCCCTTTGCACTCTTAATGTTACAACTTTTGCTTTTAATGTCACCGAGGGTTGTTTTGCCTTTCCTATATGCTGGATAACTCCTTCTGACGATCATTTCTTTTTCGATTTCTCACCAATTCGTCCTTGCTTCCCCTCACATGCTGTTTATTTCATTCCTCGGCGACTTGTATTTCTATATTTCTTGCATTTACTTACTTATTTCTGTACTTCCTTCTTTCATCGATCAACAAAAGTATTTCTCCTATTACCCATGGCTTCTTAGCAATTACCTTCTTTGTACCTATGTTTTTCTTTTCAACTTCTATGATTGTGCTTTTTAGAGGCATCCGTTCCTCTCAACTGTACTGCCTACTGAGCTATTCCTTACTGCTGTATCTATATCCTTAGAGAACTTCAAATATATCTCGTCGTTCTTTAGTACAGGGTTATTGCAAATGATTGAAGCGATTTCACAGCTCTACAATAACTTTATTATTTGAGATATTTTTACAATGCTTTGCACACACATACAAAAACTCACAGGCATTCACAAATGTTCGATATGTGCCCCTTTAGTAATTCGGCAGACATCAAGCCGATAATCAAGTTCCTCCCACATTCGGCGCAGCATGTCCTCATCAATGAGTTCGAAAGCATCGTTGATGCGAGCTCGCAGTTCTGGCATGTTTCTTGGTAGAGGAGGTTTAAACCCTGAATCTTTCACATAACCCCACAGAAAGAAATCGCATGGGGTTAAGTCGGGAGAACGTGGAGGCCATGACATGAATTGCTCATCATGATCACCACGACCGATCCATCGGTTTTCCAATCTCCTGTTTAAGAAATGCCGAACATCATGATGGAAGTGCGGTGGAGCACCATCGCCATTTTGTCTCACTGCGCTCTCGAGCGCTCTGGCGGCAGAAACATGAAGTGCGGCTTCAGCCGAACAAAACTTTATGAGTTTTTCTACGTATCTGTAGTGTGTCGTGACCATATGTCAATGAATGGAGCTTCACTGAATTTATGAAATCGCTTCAATCATTTGTAATAGCCCTGTACTTCTGTATCCCACTTCTTTGTGTATTATTCTTCCTGGCTAATCTTTTGAACTTCAGCCTACACTTCATTGCTACTATATTGTGGTCTGTGTCTATATTTGCTCTTAGGTATACCTTAAAATCCAGCATCTTATTTTGAAATGATGTAAACTAACTGAAATCTTCTCATATCACCCCCCGTTTTCCAAGTATACCTCCTCCTGTTACGATTCTTGAACAGTGTATTTGATATTACTCTCGAAATTTATTACAGAACTCAGGTAGTCTTTCCCCTCTCTCAATCCTTGTCCCAAGCCCAAATTCTCCGGTAACCTTTCCTTCTACTCCTTCCCCTACAACTGCATATCAGCTCCCCAGCACTATTAGATTTTCATCTCCCTTTACATACTGTATTGTCCTTTCAGTATCTTCATATACTTTCTCTATCTCTTCATCTTCAGCTTGCGACATCGGCATGTAATCTGAACTATCGCTCTCGGTGGTGATTTACTGTCGATTCTGAAAAGGACAATCCTATCACTGAACTGACCACAGTAACACACTCTCTGCCCCAGCTTTGAATTCATAATGAATCTTACGCCCATTATACCATTTTCTGCTGCTGTTGATGTTGCCTTAAACTCATATGACCAGTAATCCTTGTCTTCTTTCAATTTCACTTCACTGATCCCTACAATATCTAGATTGATCCATTGGATTACCCTTTCCAGATTTTCTAGTTTCGCTACAACGTTCAAGCTTCTGACCCCGAGTCGTAGAACATTTCCTTTAGTTGATTATTCAATCTTTTCCTCATGTTTTCCTCCCCCTTCTCATTCCCCTCCCTAGATATGAGTGGAGGACTATTCTGGAAACTTTTACTAATGGAGAGATCATTATGAAGCTTTTTCAATTACAAGCCACATGTCCCTTGAATTCACGTTACATTCCATTAATGCAGTGTTTTCAATTACCTTCTGCATCCTCATGACATTGATCATTGCTGATTCTTCCGCCTTGTGGTGCAGTTTCCCACCCTAGGTTAAGAGAGTAACCTGACCCACCCTCTTTGACAAGGCCGTTGGCAGAATGCCGCAAGTCTTCGGTCGCCAGTGCTGATTATTAGGTGAAAATTTAAGCAGTGGGGGGATTCGAACCGGGGATCGAGAACGCTTTGTTTACTTATGAAAGAAGCTACCCATAGACCATGGAAAAAATTAAGTAAACGTGTTGTCATGAAGTCACTTCCTCCAGCAGTGTTCACCCTCGAAACATTTATTCGTAGTTGTTTCCATTGCGCTCACCGACACCTTGAATACAGTTTTTTAAATGCGTGGAGTAAAATTTTACAATATTAGTGAAGAATGGCAGAAAAGATCG
Organism: Schistocerca gregaria; assembly: GCF_023897955.1. Classification (NCBI taxonomy): domain Eukaryota; kingdom Metazoa; phylum Arthropoda; class Insecta; order Orthoptera; family Acrididae; genus Schistocerca; species Schistocerca gregaria. Next base: position 1,054,342,388 of record NC_064920.1, read on the forward strand.
TTCAGTTGAATTACTTAGCACAGAAATTTATATATACATCCAAATCTAATGTTTACTCTTAAATTCGTTCATTTTATTTGGCTGATGAGCGATATTAATCACCCACGGCCTCCTGTTTTACTGGTTTCTGCTGTAATATATTTGTCTGCATGTAAGGTTGATGTTCTCAGAGCCCTCAGATTTTCTACATGTGCCTAAGGGTCCTACGATCAACTGTTGGCGAGGTCTGAAAAAACAAAACTGCATCTCTGACCAATGCAATGGATTGTTTTGCTCTGAATTTAGAACCACAGACGGCAACAGGCAATCGGTAGCGTTGTTGCTGAGCGGTCGTATTAAGTGGTCGCACGGGTCACTCACGGGACTTGAACTGTCAAATTGCTTCATCTGGAGATGATAAGTAAGTTGACTGTTTCTGAAATGCCTGGATGGTTTCTTTGAAAGAGCACGGCTGTGTCCTTCCCCATCCTTCCCTAATCCGATGAGACCGATGACCTCGCTATCTGGTCTCCTCCCCCAAACAACCCAACCCAGCTGTTTTTGAAAACATTGCTGGAGAAAGTCAGCGATCACAATGGAATCTTTAAAATTGACTATAAAACAGTCTACACCACAAAGATGTTGTTGGTTTCCAAGGAGATGGTGGACGCCGTTCCAAATATGCAATAGTACGGCTAATTCCAAAGAGGTGGCCTTTCGATAGTCTCAGCCATCTCTTTGAAAATCGCCCTGGTTCGGCATCTTTGAAACGGCGTCCACCGTCTCCATAGAGTCCAAGAACAATTTAATCAATTTTCAAGCACGCCCCTAGAGGACAGCCTATATCACCAACGAATGTGGTGTTTATTTGTTTCCTTTTTAAAGTTCCTTGTTTGTTTCTGTGAAAGTAGCTGCATTATCAAGCTCCTTCTTCTTTATTGTAAAACTATTCTACATTTTATTGATCTTCTTTTCACTAATATGTACATCTTTTTTTTTACATAATACTTTCGTTAGACTTATATCTCTTTGACTAACGCTAACGTGCTGTCAAGTGGGGGCAGAGCTTCCAGTATCTAAGAAATTGCTTTATTGCTGTCCCCATCAGGTGACTATCGTCGCTTAGCGGCTAGTGCTCCATGCACAGCCATTGTCTGTTAATGTTTTGTAATTTTATAGCTAATTTTTGTTTTTACGTACCCTTCAAATTTATATTCTGTAATATACTGCAGTTGAAGGTCAAATGATGATCGAAACTGGTCACCTTTTAACAGAGGTGGCTTGTGACCTAGACAGTATCATAATTTTAGTTAAGAAAGTGGTTCAGGGTTTAATTAAATTGAAATTCAGACAGCTCAGTTAAAATCAATGCCACAGACTATCATGTGAAGTATGATTACAGCTGACAAAGCTGACAGTACCAGTAAGTGGTTATTCTCAATCGGAAAGGTCATGTAAGACAGTTCAATTCAGTTTCTCACTTCACACCACACCCTGTTTTAAGACAAGAGAAGAAAAAGAGACTTACAATGTGGCAGGTAGTAGGAATATTAAGGAAGGAACTTGTAAGCTGTATTAAGGGTCGAATCAAATTCGTGATGTAGGTCTTACACCCAAAATTCCAGATGTCAGACACTCACATCAGTACCAAACCTTGTATATCGATATAGTATCAACATAAAGTCCGATTTAGTTCGACATATGTCCTGCCATCTAGCAGAAAGCGCGTAAACGTTAATTAAAAGTAACACCAGAACTACGGTGCATAGGAAAAATATGAGAGTTGGTACTCCCAATAGTGGCAACTATTTATTCACAACCGATACAAAAGAGTTACATGTTTGCACCTGTTACTGTCCTCCAAAGCAGTCACCAGCGTTGTTTAGAACCCGTTGCTAGCGATGTGGAAGGCGCAGTACACCGTTAGCAGATTGTGCGAATGGAGCGGTCTACTGCTTGTCGAATCTCTGGAATAGTTCTGAAGCGCATGCCACGAAGTGGTTCCTTCATCTTCGAAATCAAATCAAAGTCACAAGGATTTAAGTCTGGGTAGTATGGTGGATGGTACAGTACTTCCCAGTCCCGTCGACCGAACGGAGCAGCCACAGTTGTCGCTGTATGCGCCCGCGTATTGTCGTACAAAATGATGGCTGGGTTGCGCGGAAAGTGTCACCGCTTCTTTCGAAAAGCTGGTCGTAGGTGATGCTCTATAAATGAACAGTAATACTGTTCATTGTAACACCATCTCAGTCGTACACGAGAATCACCGTAACTTTAGACCGCTCCATTCACACCATCAATAGAACAGGCTCTTTTAATGGTATACTACGCCTTCCACATCGCTGACAACGGGTTCTACAAAAAGCTGGTCACTACTCTGAAGGACAGTAACAGGTGCAAACATGTAACTCTTTTTTATCGGTTGTGAATAAATAGATGCATCAATTTAAGTTCTAACCCTCGTATAACTGTGAGTAACTAGTATGTATAGCTTCCGAGGGGATGGTGGTAGAACGCTAGATCGTTGTACCAAGAATCCTTAGGTCACACCCAAACGATGACAATTCTTTTAATGTATTATGTGTGAAAGTGTTATATGGGACTATTTATAATTCTGCACGTGCATATTGTTTATGTTCGTTCTGTAAAACTACAAATGCACTATCTGCTTCATCACGAGTAGTGTCTTTTCTGTCGCATATGTCCGAGAGAACACCAATCTACACAAACGTACTCTGTAGATGTGTTACTTTCACCTAACGAAGCGAAAGCAGACTGTCCAAAGAACCTTGCTACAGACTCCGAAACCTCCATTTACACGTCAGGAAAATGTTCTCTTTTATAATAGTTTCAAGCGTAAACAGTTAAAACAGATTGACATCAATGGAACTTATACGAGGAACCTTTGGAACGACGACCGCACGCTCTGCCAACTCAACCACGCGAGATCTGCAAAACAATCAATCTCAGATACGCCTCTTCTAGTTTTGGGGTTACTTCTAATTACCATTTACTGCCATTCTGTTTGACGACAGCAAATGTTTAGAACTTTAGAACTAAATCGGTCTTTTGCTTGATACTCTGTCTACATACAACAATTGGTTCCGACCTGAGTGTCTGACATCTGCTTGTTTGGGTGTGAGACCGGTCTTTCACCATAATGGATTTTATTTGCAAAGAGAAATTCTGAAGTAATGACAACTGGATTTAATCGGTAATGTCTCATGCTAGTTGTATACCTAATTATTGTAATATTAACTGCTTCCTGGAGGGTTGTGGTATTTTTTGTTAATACTCAAGTAAGAATATGAAATGTTAACGAAGGAAAGGCTCATCACATCGGTGACAGAAAAAGAATAAATTTAGCCATGAGATTAGACGGATTAAGTGATTATTAATTTCTCTTGCTGCGTTATTAGTTGTATTTTCAAGCGATACCTTCTTTATTATCTTGTTGAAGCATCAGTCTCGGAAGTAGCCGTTAATAAGCTGCAGGCTTGGTGACACAGAACCACCTTATTGTTAAATTTTAAATGCAAGGAAATGGTTTGCTTCGTAAGAATAATAATGATCAGACTGCGTTTCAGGCTCGACTTACGTACACTGAAATTCATATGCAAGAGCGTGCTTAAAGGGGAGCCGCGCGGTGTAGCCGCACGGTCTTGGACGCCTTGTCACGGTCCGCGCGGCTCACCCGTCGGAGGTTCGAGTCCTCCCTCGGACAGGGATGAGTCTGCTGCCCTTAGCGTAGGTTAGTTTAAGCTAGATTAAGTAGCGCGGAAGCTTAGGGACCAATGACGTCCGAAATTTGGCATCGTAAAATCTTACGACAAATTTCCGTATTTCCTTATAGCGCGCGATCGTTGCGTCACTAAACCGACCACTTCTTACGTACTGCAAAATGATTAACCATTAGTGATGAACAGGAATATACCCAGTACTACTAAATAAGAATAAATTTAAGATTAAAATTAATTATTATTTCACGACGATATACAGGACAGTTAAGAATGGTCTGTCTGATCGTGATGCACAGCTAGTTACAGTATATGATATAGCTCCATACAGTAATGCAAAACAGTCCTCCAAAATAGTGCGTTCCATTAACGATTTAACAATTCAAAACTTTAGGGAAAGCTTGCAACAGTTAGACTGGGATGAGATGTACAGGGAACATGATGCCAATTTAAAATTTAACATATTTGATGATACCTTTGGGAGTACATTTGAAAACTGCTTCCCTAAAAAAAACCAGTGAAATATAATTGTAAAAAACCATATAAAAAGTCATGTCTTCCTAAAGGGATAAAAATATCTTGTAAACAGAAAAGGGAAATGTATCTTATAGCCAGGAGGAATAATGATCCCGAAACAATGAAACATTATAAAAACTACGGCACTGTATTAAGAAAAGTTATTAAAAAGTCCAGAAGTATGCGCATTATGTCTGAGATTAGCACATCTGATAACAAAACTAAAACAATTTGGAATATTGTGAAAAGGGAAACAGGGCAACCGAGAGCACAGGAAGACCGTATTTCTATCAAAAACAATGAAAAGTTTGTTAACAACAAGTCAGAAGTAGAAAACATTTTTAATAATCATTTTTTAAGTGTTGTAGAGAAAATAGGTTCCAGCTATTCATTAGAAAATGCAAGGCAGTATATGGAAGAGGCAGTACCTACTCAGTTTGATAAAATCAAAATTCAACCCATCTCTCCTACTGAAATTAGGAAAATAATAAATTCACACAAATGTAAAAGCTCACATGGAATTTATGGTATTTTCAACAGAGTACTAATAGCTGGTTCCGAACAGATAAGTGGGATTCTCAGAAACATATGCAGTAGCGCACTGAAACAGGCAATTTTTCCAGATAGGCTGAAATATGCTATTGTTAAACCATTGCATAAAAAAGGGAATACATCTGATGCTAACAGGTACTACCCTGTCTCGCTTCTGTCAGCTTTATCCAAATTTCTTGAAAAAGTAATTTATTTGAGAGTAGCATCACATATTTGTAAAAATGAAGTACTAACAAAATGTCAATTTGGTTTTCAGAAAGGTTTTTCAACAGAAAATGCTATATATGCTTTCACTGATCAAATATTAAATGCAATGAATAACCGAGCATCACCCACTGGGGTATTTTGTGATCTCTCAAAGGCTTTTTATTGTCTGAATCATGAAATTCTTCTAGATAAGCTTAAGTATTGTGGTATGAGTGCGACAGTGCGCAAATTCTTTAATTCAATCTTAACTGGAAGAATGCAGAAGGTTGAAATTAACAGTACAGATAGTCTACAAAAACCAGCAGAGTCCTCTACCTGGGGAGGTATCAAGAATGGTGTCCAACAGGGTTCAGTCTTGGGTCCCTTATAGTTCTTAATATATATTAACGACTTGCCACTCTATATTCATGAACATGCCAAGTTAGTTCTTTTTGCTGATGATACAAGTATAGTAATCACACTCAAGAAGCAAGAATCAGCTGAGGAAACTGCAAATAAAGTATTTCAGAAAATTCTCTGCAAATGGACTCTCAGTAAATTTTGAGAAAACACAGTTTATACAATTCATTGCATTGATGAGAAATTGATTTGGATGAAACACATCGATGATCTACGCTATCACGGTTATTGCAAATTTTGGTGATGAACATATCAGTAAATTAGCCTAATTGCCTATTTTCATTCACTGCTAATTCACTGCTATCAAATGGCATCATATTTTAGGGCAATTCATCATCAAGAGAGGAAGTATTCATTGCACAAAAGCGTGTAATCAGAATAATATCTGGGGCCCACCCAAGAACACCTTGCAGACATTTATTTAAGGAACTTAGGATAATGACAGAACCTTCGTATTACATATATCCACTTACGAAATTTGTCATTGATAACCCATCTCCATTCAAAAATAACAGCGAAGTGCATAGTTACAACACTAGAAGAAAAGATGATATTCACTGTTGTGGATTAAATCTCACTTTGACACAGAAAGGAGAGAATTATGCAGCCACAAAAATCTTTTCTCATTTGCTCAATAGTTTTAAAAGTCTGACAGATAGCCAACCAACACCTAAAAGCAAAGTAAAATAATTTCTGAATGACAACTCCTTCTACTCAACAGATGAATTCTAAGATATGAAGTAGTAACTGTAAAAAAATTTATTAATTAATTATTTTGTGCAAAAGAAAACTTATGTTATAGTTACAAATTCCACCACATTATGAAATGTATTCATGATCTATGGAACAAGGATAATTCAGTGATTAAAAAATTCAGTGAAATATACAAAGAACTTGGCTGTATGAGTCATTTATCAGCATGGCTTTTATGTATATACTGTTTAAGTTGGTAAAGGTGTCATAAAACTATTTTATCCTTTCCTGAAGCAAGATCACCCACAACTGTTGTGACTGGTCCCAGATATCCTTGATACTCTCAAAGGTCTGAGTTGACATTGAAGCTTGTCCTAAACATGTCCTATCGATGAAAGATCTGAGGGTCTTACTGGCCACAGAAATATCCCAATATCATGGAGACATTTCATAAAGATGTGTGTGGTGTGTTGATGTGCATTGTTCTGTTGAAAAATGGAACTATGATACTGTCGCACGAGAGTTAAGACATGAGGACATAGTATGTTCATAACGTACATTTCGGTTTTCAGAGTTCTTTCAGTCATTTTCAGCCCTCACCTGAAGTCATACGCGATGTCTGCCCACACGACAACGCCAGGAGTAATGAAGGAACAATCTGACATGTATCGTGATCACCGCAATACTTGTCAGTGGTAGTCAAGGGGTACTGCATAACCACGAGTCATCGAAGGAACAATCTGACATGTATCGTGATCACCGCAATACTTGTCAGTGGTAGTCAAGGGGTACTGCATAACCACGAGTCATCACTGAACGCCGCCGTACACCATTCATCAGAAATCCTTGTTTTTCAGCTACGAAACCATTCCAATTAAAGTGGTTTCTGGTTTGGTGTCCAGTTGCAAGTAGTCTCCAACTGGTGGTGCGGGGTGACACAGTATATGGGGAGACCTCTGCTTGTTGTCGGATGGCAGACACAGATGTGAAGAGATTACAGTGTCCTTCGTGCACAAAACGATGACGAGTATGCATACCATCACACTCCATTCCGTCCAACATAACGCCACTCTCACATCCAAATGCCACACGAAAATCATTACTGTATTATTCGACCAGCTGCCCACATGAAGACCCACGACGAGGCCCTTTTCAGATGGGTGCTGAAATGCACACATGTGTTCACCGTATCTTTCACAGTAGTTACCCAACACAGGCCAGCGTTTACTAACCTTGTGTACCTTACCAAGCTCGGTAACGCCACTAAACACAAAGAACACTCACGCATTCTGTAACCGAGAACTGTAGTTCTCTACTGAGGTGACAAAAATCAAGGGATACCTATTAAAATCGTGCAGAACCTCCCTTGCCCAACATAGTGCAACAACTCGAAGTGGCATGGACTCGCCAAGCCGTTGGAAGCCCTCTGGAGACACAATGAGCGATGCTGCCACTATAGTCGCTCATAATTGCGAAAGTGTTGTCGGTGCAGGAGATGTTACACGAACAGACCTCTCGATTACGTCCCATAAATGTTCAGTGTGATCATACTCGGTGATATGGGTGGCCAGATAATTTGCTCGAATTGTCCAGAATATTCTGATGTGGCACATCGTCATCCATACATCCGTGAACGAGAGGACCCAGACCATTCCATGTAAACACAGTCCACATCAATAAGGAACCACCAATAGCTTGACATGTGCCTTGTTGACAACTTGGCTCTGTGGCTTCGTGGGGTCTGTGCTACACCTGAAACCTACTATTAGCTCTTACCAACCAAAATCGGGAGTATTCTCACCAGGCTGCGGTTTTCCAATGGTCTAGGTTCCAACTGACATTGTCACAAGCCCAGGAGAGGCTCCGTAGGCGATATGCTGTCAGCAGAGGCACTGAAGGCTGTCATCTGCTGCAATAGACCCTACGCCAGAGTTTGTAGCACCGTACTAACGCATACGTTCGCCGCACATCCCACATTGGTTTCTATAGTTATTTCACACAGTGTTGCTTGTCTTTTAGCACTGACAACACTACGCAAACGCTGCTGTTGTCGGTCGTTAAGTAAAGGCTGTCAGACACTATGTAGTCCTTGGTGAGAAGTAATGCCTGAAACTAGGTATTCTTGGCACACTCTTGACAGTGTGGATCTCGGAATAGACTACTGGCCATTAAAACTGCTACACCAAGAAGAAATGCAGATGATAAACGAGTATTCATTGGACTAATATATTATTCTAGAAGTGACATGTGATTACCCTTTCACGCAATTTCGGTGCATAAATCCTGAGAAATCAGTACACAGAAAAACGACCTCGGGCCATAATAACGGCCTTGATAGGCCTGGGCATTGAGTCAAACAGAGCTTGGATGGCGTGTAAAGGTACAGCTGTCCATGCAACTTCAATACGATACCACAGTTCATCAAGAGTAGTGACTAGCGTATTCTGCCAGTTGCTGGACCACCATTGGCCAGACGTTTTCAATTGGAGAGAGATCTGGAGAATATGCTGGCCGGGGCAGTAGTCGAACATTTTCTGTATCCATAAAGGCCCATACAGGCCAGCAACATGTGGTCGTGCATTATCGTGCTGAAATGTAGGGTTTAGCAGGGATCGAATGATGGGTAGAGCCCGGGTCGTAACACATCTGAAATGCAACGTCCACTGTTCAAAGTGCCGTCAATGCGAAGAAGAGGTGACCGAGACGTGTAACCAATGGCACCCCATATCATCACTACGGGTGATGCGCCAGCATGGCGATGACGAAAACACGCTTCCAATGTGCGTTCATCTACATCTACATCTACATCTACATGACTACTCTGCAATTCACATTTAAGTGCTTGGCAGAGGGTTCATCGAACCACAATCATACTATCTCTCTACTATTCCACTCCCTAACAGCGCGCGGGAAAAACGAACACCTAAACCTTTCTGTTCGAGCTCTGATTTCTCTTATTTTATTTTGATGATCATTCCTACCTATGTAGGTTGGGCTCAACAAAATATTTTCGCATTCGGAAGAGAAAGTTGGTGACTGAAATTTCGTAAAAAGCTCTCGCCGCGACGAAAAACGTCTTTGCTGTAATGACTTCCATCCCAACTCGTGTATCATGTCTGCCACACTCTCTCCCCTATTACGTGATAATACAAAACGAGCTGCCCTTTTTTGCACGCTTTCGATGTCCTCCGTCAATCCCACCTGGTAAGGATCCCACACCGCGCAGCAATATTCTAACAGAGGACGAACGAGTGTAGTGTAAGCTGTCTCTTCAGTGGACTTGTTGCATCTTCTAAGTGTCCTGCCAATGAAACGCAACCTTTGACTCGCCTTCCCCACAATATTATCTATGTGGTCCTTCCAACTGAAGTTGTTCGTAATTTTAACACCCAGGTACTTAGTTGAATTGACAGCCTTGAGAATTGTACTATTTATCGAGTAATCGAATTCCAACGGATTTCTTTTGGAACTCATGTGGATCATCTCACACTTTTCGTTATTTAGCGTCAACTGCCACCTGACACACCATACAGCAATCTTTTCTAAATCGCTTTGCAACTGATACTGGTCTTCGGATGACCTTACTAGACGGTAAATTACAGCATCATCTGCGAACAGTCTAAGAGAACTGCTCAGATTGTCACCCAGGTCATTTATATAGATCAGGAACAGCAGAGGTCCCAGGACGCTTCCCTGGGGAACACCTGATATCACTTCAGATTTACTCGATGATTTGCCGTCTATTACTACGAACTGCGATCTTCCTGACAGGAAATCACGAATCCAGTCGCACAACTGAGACGATACCCCATAGGTCCGCAGCTTGATTAGAAGTCGCTTGTGAGGAACGGTGTCAGAAGCTTTCCAGAAATCTAGAAATACAGAATCAACTTGAGATCCCCTGTCGATAGCGGCCATTACTTAGTGCGAATAAAGAGCTAGCTGCGTTGCACAAGAGCGATGTTTTCTGAAGCCATGCTGATTACGTGTCAATAGATCGTTCCCTTCGAGGTGATTCATAATGTTTGAATACAGTATATGCTCCAAAACCCTACCGCAAACTGACGTCAATGATATAGGTCTGTAGTTAAATGGATTACTCCTACTACCCTTCTTAAACACTGGTGCGACCTGCGCAATTTTCCAATCTGTAGGTACAGATCTACCGGTGAGCGAGCGGTTGTATATGAGTACTAAGTAGGGAGCTATAGTATCAGCGTAATCCGAAAGGAACCTAATCGGTATACAATCTGGACCTGAAGACTTGCCTGTATCAAGCGATTTGAGTTGCTTCGCAACCCCTAAGGTATCTACTTCTAAGAAACTCATGCTAGCAGATGTTCGTGTTTCAAATTCTGGAATATTCCATTCGTCTTCCCTGGTGAAGGAATTTCGGAAAACTGCGTTCAATAACTCCGCTTTAGCGGCGCAGTCGTCGGTAACAGTACCATCGGCACTGCGCAGCGAAGGTATTGACTGCGTCTTGCCGCTTGTGTACTTTACGTACGACCAGAATTTCTTCGGATTTTCTACCAAATTTCGAGACAATGTTTCGTTGTGGAACCTATTGAAGGCATCTCGCATCGAAGTCCGTGCCAAATTTCGCGCGTCTGTAAATTTTAGTCCATCTTCGGGATTTCGCGTTCTTCTGAACTTCGCGTGCTTTTTCCGTTGCTTCTGCAACAGCGTTCGGACCTTTTTTGTGTACCACGGGGGATCCGTTCCATCTCTTACCAGTTTATGAGGTATGAATCTCTCAATTGCTGTTGCTACTATATCTTTGAATTTGAGCCACATCTCGTCTACATTTGCATAGTCAGTTCGGAAAGAATGGAAATTGTCTTTTAGGAAGGCTTCTAGTGACACTTTATCCGCTTTTTTAAATAAAATTATTTTGCGTTTGTTTCTGATGGATTTGGAAGAAACTGTATTGAATCTAGCTACAACGACCTTGCGATCACTAATCCCTGTATCAGTCATGATGCTCTCTATCAGCTCTGGATTGTTTGTGGCTAAGAGGTCAAGTGTGTTTTCGCAACCATTTACAATTCGCGTGTGTTCGTGGACTAACTGCTCGAAATAATTTTCGAAGAAATCATTTAGGACAATCTCGGAAGATGTTTTCTGCCTACCACCGGTTTTGAACAAGTATTTTTGCCAACATACCGAGGGTAAGTTGTAGTCCCCACCAACTATAACCGTATGAGTGGGGTATTTATTTGTTACGAGACTCAAACTTTCTCTGAACTGTTCCGCAACTGTATCATCGGAGTCTGGGGGTCGGTAGAAGGAGCCAATTATTAACTTAATTCGGCTGTTAAGTATAACCTCCACCCATACCAATTTGCACGGAGTATCTACTTCGACTTCACTACAAGATAAACCACTACTGACAGACACAAACACTCCACCACCAATTCTGCCTAATCTACCTTTCTTGAACACCGTCTGAGACTTCTTAAAGATTTCTGCAGAACTTATTTCAGGCTTTAGCCAGCTTTCTGTACCTATAACGATATCAACTTCTGTGCTTTTTATTAGCGCTTGAAGCTCAGGGACTTTTCCAGCGCAACTACAACAATTTACAACTATAATTCCGACTGTTCCTTGATCCAAGCATCATGATGCTGTAAACAGAACCTGGATTCATCCGAAAAAAAATGACGTTTTGCCATTCGTGCACCCAGGTTCGTCGTTGAGTACACCATCGCAGGCTCTCCTGTCTGTGATACAGCGTCTAGGATAACCGCAGCCACGGTCTCCGAGCTGATAATACATGCTGCTGCAAACGTCATCGAACTGTTCGTGCAGATGGTTGTTGTCTTGCAAACGTCCCCATCTGTTGACTCAGGGATCGAGACGTTGCTGCACGATCTGTTACAGCCATGTGGATAAGATGCCTGTCATCTCGACTGCTAGTGATACGAGGCCGTTGGGATCCAGCACGGCGTTCCGTATTACCCCCCTGAACACACCGATTGCATATTTTGCTAACCGTCATTGGAACTCGACCAATGCGAGTAGCAATGTCGCGATACTATAAACCGCAATAGCGATAGGCTACAATCCGATCTTTCTCAAAGTCGGGAACGTGATGGTACGCGTTTCTCCACCTTACAGGAGGCACCACAACAGCGTTTCACCAGGTAACGCCGGTCAACTGCTGGTTGTGTATGAGAAATCGGTTGGAAACTTTCCTCTTGTCAGCATGTTGTAGGTGTCGCCACCGGCGCCAACTTTGTGTGAATGCTCCGAAAAGCTAATCATTTGCATATCACAGCATCTTCTTCCTGTCGGTTAAATTTCGAGTCTGTAGCACGTCATCTTCGTGGTGTAGTCTTGTCGTACCGCCATAATTACTTCGTAAACCTTTTCACATGAATTATCTGAGTACAAATGACAGCTCTGTCAATGCACTACCGTTTTTGCCACTGATGTGTATGTGTATGAAGTTGCACTGACATACGACCGTGTCTTCTGGGTGCTTCACTTTTTTTTGTCAGGCATTGTATTTGAAGGGTGTGGGGGCATTACCAATACAAAACTTACAGAATTCTATGAACTGTGAGTCGACAGTGTAATTAACGTAGCGAAGACATCGGACCAACGCCAAGTAATCGAAAATAATCTCTGGGGCTCGTTGGCGTCGAACATCGACTCCTGACTTCCCGGAACTGCGCCGAAGGCGTTGGCGTTCAGAGCGAACACAACAACCCTTTGATCGGTCGTGCGTGCTGGGCCGGATTGAGCGCGGGCCGCTCCTAGAAAGGATCGGGGGAGCGACGTCGTGTCGGCGCACCAAGGCGGAACGCCTGAGCGTGTCCCCGCGGAGAAAGAGTAAGTCGGTAGCCGAGTAGCGCCGTGTTCTCTGCTGTGCAGGGGTCGCACAAAGGAGAGGAAGGAGGCGGGCGGACAATGGCGCCCGCCGCACCGCAGCCCGCGACCCGGCAGTGCCTGCGACCCCGGCCCGGACGGCAGAGTCTGCTGCGCTCCGCTGCGCCGAGCCGTCGTAAAAGCTTTTGTCGGGATGGCGGTGGGTGGGGTAGCTCGGTAAGTCGGGGGGGGGGGGGGGGGGGAGACTGCGCAGGCGCAGCGCAGTCCTATTATAACGCCGTTTACGACCCCTCTGTTTCGCGGCGCCGCGAATGTGTCACTCCGCCGCGTCGCCGGCGTCAGACGCACAACGGTCGCTGCGAAGTTTACGAGTCTGCTAGCGCTTTCACCTGTGGACGCCAGAGAGCATCACACACACACACACACACACACACATATTTCATGGCGTGCCAAACAAAAGATTGCCGCTGCACGTTGTTGCGCACATATAATTCGCGAATAATGAAAGCTCTGGTAGTGTGGATTTTTATTGCCCGCGTATGATAAACTCAGTAAGCTCGGTGTGCCTTTTACAATCACTAATAACGGTAAACTTATGCGTCTTGCGGTGCTCAGTAGTACGCCTAGAATATTAAAACGCGCTTTAGCTCGTATACGGAATTCTTTGACAAAGTTGACTAGGATACGCTCTGTTTGGAAGTCTGAAAGTGGCTGCTATAAAATTCGGGGAGCAGCAGGTTTTCTTCCACGACGGTGAAAATCATACGGCGCTTACGGTAACATGACCTTGGTTCGCTGCCAGGCCACTTGGAGAGCTGCGAATTTATCAATCCATACCCCCGTTTCTCATTGGGTGATTTAAAGCCTTACATATTCGCTATGGCTCATCCAAAACAAGATGGTTTCACCGCATTGAGTTTCCGATTATGGTTTCTTGTGTGTATTGCACTCTTTGAATTGCGCCGTAATAATGGATGGAGTGAATGACTGTGTATCTTTTTTTTTCATATAAAACAGAAGCTGGTTTTGTCATATCATCTTCTGCAAACTTACGTGTATTTCTTGCTGCTTACGAATCCGTGTGTGAACTGCTTGATTTAAGTGTACTGTGAGTACATTGCTTAATTCAGCTTTACTTTTGTTTTCATCATTTTCCGTGCTTTCTCGCATTTAATATAGAGCACCGTCGTAGCAGCTTTTGACAGATCTGGTATTCAACTTTACTGGATCTTGTCACAGAACGAGTATGTTATTCTACTTCGAACGGTGTCGGCTGTGGCCAAGCCGTTCTAGGCGCTTCAGTCTGGAACTGCGCTTTTGCTGCTGTCGCAGGTTCCAATCCTGCATCGGGCATGGATGTGTGTGATGTCCTTAGGTTTAAATAGTTCTAAGTCTAGGGGACTGATGACCTCAGATGTTAAGTCTCATAGTGCTCAGAGCCATTTGAACCATTTTAATGCACATTAAATGCGAGAAAGTACGAAAAATGGATGCGAACAAAATCAAAAACAAATATGGAATCACCTACCCCAGCCAATAGTACAGAAAAAAGGTAAACAGAATGCGAGCAACACATTTACAATGCAATTCAGAGAGTGCAACAAAAAAATAATAATCAGGAACACAAGGCAATAAAACCATTTTCCCTGCCATGGCAGCCAGATGATTTTTAGGTTTTGACGAACCTCATCTACGAGAAGTTAGTCTTCGTTTTTAACTGAGAATTCTCGAATATATCTACATCTACTCTGCATCTACATCCATACTCCGCAAGCCACCTGACGGTGTGTGGCGGAGGGTACCCTGAGTACCTCTATCGGTCCTCCCTTCTATTCCAGTCTCGTACTGTACGCGGAAAGAAGGATTGTCGGTATGCTTCTGTGTGGGCTCTAATCTGTCTGATTTTATCCTCATGGTCTCTTCGCGAGATATACGTAGGAGGGAGCAATCTACTGCTTGACTCTTCGGTGAAGGTATGTTCTCGGAGCTTTAACAAAAGCCCGTACCAAGCTACTGAGCGTCTCTCCTGCAGAGTCTTCCACTGGAGTTTATCTATCATCTCCGTAACGCTTTCGCGATTACTAAATGATCCTGTAACGAAGCGCGCTGCTCTCCGTTGGATCTTCTCTATCTGTTCTATCAACTCTATCTGGTGCGGATCCCACACTTCTGAGCAGTATTCAAGCACTGGGCGAACAAGCGTACTGTAAGCCACTTCCTTTGTTGTCGGATTGCATTTCCTTAGGATTCTTCCAATGAATCTCAGTCTGGTATCTGCTTTACCGACGATCAACTTTATATGATCATTCCATTTTAAATCACTCCTAATACGTACTCCCAGATAATTTATGGAATTAACTGCTTCCAGTTGCTGACCTGCTATTTTGTAGCTAAATGATGAGGGACCTATCTTTCTATGTATTCGCATATAACTGTTTTCCTTTCAAAAACTCCCACGTTTCAAACGCCCAGGAAAAAAAAATACAGCAGATATGATAATGAAATTCCACCATTTGCTAGAGCAACTTAATTGTTCGTGTTCCCGTGTTAGACGTACCAAGTACTGATCTCAGTCTGCAGCATGATCGTATGAAGTGAAAATGGCGACTGCAAAGAAACACTTGCAAGCAGTATTGTGGTTTGCAGGAACAAAATCGCTGATTACTGTACAAAGAAATTACCCTAGCTTGTATAGATGTGCCAACGGCCTTGCCGCTGTGATAACAACAGTTCCCGTGGGATCACCGAAGTTAAGCGCTGTCGGGCTGGGCTAGCACTTGGGTGGGTGACCATTCGGTCTGCCGAACACTATGGGCAAGCGGGCTGCACTCAGCCCTTGCGCGGCCAACTGAGGAGCTACTTGATTGGAGAGTAGCGGCTCCAGTCTCGTAAACTGACATACGGCAGAGAGAGCGGTGTGCTGATCACGTGCCCTTCATATCTGCATCTAGTGACGCATGTGGGCTGAGGATAACACGGCGGCCGCTCGGTACCGTAAGCCTTCCCAGGCCTGTTCCGATGACGACGAAAGTATCTGATGTAATTCACCCGACATAAAAAAAATTAGGCATTGGTGTCGTAGGTTTCTCGCAACTGGAAGTGTTCTGACATGTTCTGGCAGGGAACGTCGTTCTGTTGCGGAATTTGGCGTGGGGGCCGTGGGAGCAGACGACCGACCTTCAATGTCCCTGCTAACGGCATTACATCGCTTGCAAAGCCTTTCATGGGCGCCGGCCGCGGTGGTCTCGCGGTTCTAGGCGCGCAGTGCGGAACAGTGCGACCGCTACAGTCGCAGATTCGAATCCTGCCTCGGGCATGGATGTGTGTGATGTCCTTAGGTTAGATAGGTTTAAGTAG
The DNA here is from genome assembly GCF_023897955.1 of Schistocerca gregaria. Classification (NCBI taxonomy): domain Eukaryota; kingdom Metazoa; phylum Arthropoda; class Insecta; order Orthoptera; family Acrididae; genus Schistocerca; species Schistocerca gregaria. Next base: position 1,054,358,662 of record NC_064920.1, read on the forward strand.
TTCTAAGTTCTAGGGGACTGATGACCACAGCAGTTGAGTCCCATAGTGCTCAGAGCCATTTGAACCATTTGAACCTCTCCTGGGCTCGTGACCATGTCGGTTGGATCGTAGATTAGTGACCTGTTCAGAATAGTGACCATTTCGGTTGGTAGGAGTTGAGAGTAGGTTTAGAGTGCAGCGCAGACTCCACTAGCCATGGACCTAAGTTGTCAACAAGGCACATTGCAAGCTAGTGGGGGCTCCGTAATGACGTGGGCTGTGTTTATATGCAACGGACTGGCTCTTCTGGTTCACTGATTGGAAATGTTTATATTTGGTTACTTGTACACCATTAGCAGCCATTCACGGACTTCATGTTCCTAAACAAACAACGATGGGATTTTTATGGATGACAATGTGCCACGTCATAACATTCTGGACTACTCGAGAAAACTATTTGGCCACTCAGATCACTCGCTGTAAATCCCATCGAACATTTATGGGACATAATAGAGAGTTCAGTTTCACTGTCATTTAATCCCTCAACAGATCGGACATGAAAAACTTAAAACTAACATTTGGATAAACTATCTGACTGCGTATTCGAGTATGAAAAACTACAGGAACAAATGAACCTACAAGAATGAATACCTAAGCTTTATGAGGGTGTTTTTGAACAAGAATTTACAAGTGATACAGAATCTGGTTTGTGCATCGGAATTTACTGGATTAGAGTACATGACATGTTGTGGTGTGTCAGTGTCTTCGTTTTTTTCGTTTCGACGCTAAATTTTGGACTCACTAGTCTTAAGTGACTGCCATTTTCTATGTTGTTTACAGCAATTCGCAGCAGCACGCAGCAGCAGTGGCTACAGATGATTGTTACTAAGAATGAATTTAATAAAAAGAAGTTTTCTTGGGTCCTGTTAACTACTAAATAACTTATGGGAAGGGATTCATATACACGAATCTATTTAAAACTTCAGTATCATCATGACCCATAACAGACAAGGACAATTACAATCACATTGGTATCAATAACTGCTGAGTGCCAGATTAATAAATTATCAATTTCTAAGTTACATTAACATTTAAGGGGGGATGTGAGGGATTTTGATTCAAAAAATCGATTTTTCAAAGATATTGTTTTCTTGATCTACACAGTTTAAACTACGTTGTGTCTGAATTTTATCCTGATAGTAGCTTTAGAAATTGCTTTAAATTGTGAACCTTATTAATTCTGCACTCCCACCTTTTCCGACATTTGGGAACCTACTTGCTTCAGCGGAATTTTTATCAGTGTGAAGGTTATTTTCTTTACATATCTTTGGCTGACATCTATATCTCTGGCTAACATCTATATCTTTGCTTGAAAACCTTCTTGCATGTGTTTTATTTACGGTTTGAGGTGCTAACACATATTAGTAGGTAGAAGGTTGAATTCGCAAATCTTTACGTGGAAGTCAAGATTTATGCACAGTAGGTGGTGGAAAAACTGTGTTTAGGAAACAGAGGATTCATGGAAATCGGTTTACGAACCAAAAAGAGGAAACAGTTCGAAATGAAGAACATAAGCTCTCAGGTTCAGCATCGAAACTTGGGACAGGAGAATTGTACCGGTGCGTGAAAGATATTGACATGGATTCCACTGGATTCAGATTTATTGATTTAGAACTTCTCTGCCAGGCTATAAAATTTTAATTTTCGTGTGTTAGCTGTAAAAATATGAAATGCATGATTGTTGTTGCAGAAAGAAGACTGGGGATAGGCTGCGATTTTAAATTAATTTGTAATTCAAGTGGCTATGAATTTTCATTTTTATCCTCCAAAGAAACCGACACTGGTTCCTATAAAAGCAATATTAGGTTAGCATATGCTCTGAGATGCCTTGGACAGGGCAGAGAAGGAGGTAATTTATTGTGTTGTCCTCTGAATATGCCTCCACCTTGTGCAAGGTTTGAAAAAAAAAAAAAGTCTGATGCTGTATGCGATACTGCCAATGTTTCTATGAAGAAATCAGTGAAGGAATTTGTGGAAATAAACCAAAAAGAAATAGATCCTGGGGTGGATATTCACTCCAGTGAATATCCTACAAACGTTACTGACCTGTGTGTGTCTGTACATCTACATCTACATCCATACTCCGCAAGCCACCTCACGGTGTGTGGCGGAGGGTACCCTGAGTACCTCTATCGGTTCTCCCTTCTATTCCAGTCTCGTATTGTACGTGGAAAGAAGGATTGTCGGTATGCTTCTGTGTGGGCTCTAATCTCTCTGATTTTATCCTCATGCTCTCTTCGCGAGATATACGTAGGAGGGAGCAATATACTGCTTGACTCTTCGGTGAAGGCATGTTCTCGAAACTTTAACAAAAGCTCGTACCGAGCTACTGAGCGTCTCTCCTGCAGAGTCTTCCACTGGAGTTAATCTATCATCTCCGTAACGCTTTCGCAATTACTAAATGATCCTGTAACGAAGCGCGCTGCTCTCCGTTGGATCTTCACTATCTCTTCTATCATTCCTACCTGGTGCGGATCCCACACTGCTGAGCAGTATTCAAGCATTGGGCGAACAAGCGTACTGTAACCTACTTCCTTTGTTGTCGGATTGCATTTCCTTAGGATTCTTCCAATGAATCTAAGTCTGGCATCTGCTTTACCGACGATCAACTTTATATGATCATTCCATTTTAAATCACTCCCAATACGTACTCCCAGATAATTTATGGAATTAACTGCTTCCAGTTGCTGACCTACTATTTTGTAGCTAAATGATAAGGGACCTATCTTTCCATGAGAGTAGATTTCTAGTCTCCAGAAAAGACATTATACTCGAACATAATACGTGTTCCAAAATTCTACAACTGATCGACGTTAGAGATATAGGTTTATAGTTCTGCACATCTGTTCGACGTCCCTTCTTGAAAACGGGGATGACCTGTGCCCTTTCCCAATCCTTTGGAACGCTTCGCTCTTCTAGAGACCTACGGTACACCGCTGCAAGAAGGGGGGCAAGTTCCTTCGCGTACTCTGTGTAAAATCGAACTGGTATTCCATCAGGACCAGCGGCCTTTCCTCTTTTGAGCGATTTTAATTGTTTCTCTATCCCTCTGTCGTCTACTTCGATATCTACCATTTTGTCAACTGTGTGACAATCTAGAGAAGGAAGCACAGTGCAGTCTTCCTCTGTGAAACAGCTTTGGAAGAAGACATTTAGTAATTCGGCCTTTAGTCTGTCATCCTTTGTTTCAGTACCATTTTGGTCACAGAGTGTCTGGACATTTTGTTTTGATCCACCTACCGCTTTGACATAGGACCAAAATTTCTTAGGATTTTCTGCCAAGTCAGTACATAGAACTTTACTTTCGAATGCATTGAAAGCCTCTCGCATAGCCCTCCTCACACTGCATTTCGCTTCGCGTAATTTTTATTTGTGTGCAAGGCTGTAGATGGGATCTGGATGAAAAGGGGTCACATATATCTGTATGGAATTGCATCTGTTATTGGTATTGACTCAGGTAAAGTTTTAGATGTAGAAATTATGTGTAAATACTGCCACCAGTGTGCAACAAGGAAGATGTCTAACAGTGAGAAACTGTGGCAAGAAAAGTATGCAGTAGCATGCTCCAAAAATTGTAGTGGCTCATGTGGTGGCATCATGGAGGCTGCTGTAGTAGTCAAGATGTTGTCCAGGTGTGAAGACCAGTATAGTGTTAGATATACCAAATACCTTGGTGATGGGGACTCTTCTTTGTTCAAAGCTGTAACATATAAAAATCCGTACAATAAAACAAAGGAAAGGATAAGAAAAGTTAGGATGTGTTGACCACATGCAAAAGAGACTTGGTGGTAGGCTTTGTCGCTTGATGAAACAGAATAAATGTCAAGTACTCGAGGATGAAAAACCACAAGGAAGAAACTGATTCTCTTCAGTTATTTTATGGGAGAGGTATCATGAAAAATACACATGGTTTAGAGGCAATTAGGTGTGCTGTGTGGGCATTTTTTTCCACAAACTATCCACTGACCAAACACCAATGCACAGTCTGTGTCCGAAAGACGATAGGTGTAAATTCAACAGCATGTATTAGACGTATTCACATAAACACTCATTACCAGAACATGCTATGAATGAAATTAAGTCCACATTCAGGTTTCTTGCATACCCTGGTTTATTGTGGAAGTGTCTTCACGGAAAGAAACAAAATTCAAATGAAAGCCTCAGTAATATAGTTAGGAGTAAATGCCCAAAAAAGGACTTTCTGTGCACTTGAAGTACTCAAAATAGGTGTCTATGATGCAGTTTTATATTACAATAACGGAAATAATGGCAGAATTGAAGTGATGAAGAGAGATGGTATAGATCCTGGTGTGCTTGCAACAAAAGTACTTTACACCATCGACGAGAGCAGGGCCAAGAAAGCTACCATATCAGTGTCTCACCTACAAATACAGGCCAGGCAGATTCGAAGAGGAGAGAAGAGAAACCTAAAGGGTGAGGAGTATCAGCATCGAGAATTTTAAAATTGAGGTAACCTTATTACATGTAGTAGTATAAGAAGAAAATCTTTGAGACTCATTTTCTATGGTTCACATTTTTTACGTTATTAGAAGCCTTTTCTCAAAAAGTATTTGCACTGATGCTATGAAATTTGCAGGAACTGTTCGCAACGTGTTGCTGGCTCCCTGGAACTGAAAATACGAGATGTTGCAATTACATTGTGATTTTTAGATGAGTGTGTGTAGAAAAAAAGGTTAATTTTGGATGTGCAAAATTGAAAACGCTGTTAATGATACAATTTGTACAATAAATTAATAACTATAGTTCAGAGGTCTTATCACATTCTCAGGACACTACATTGAAATTTTCAGATTAAGTGTATGATAAAAATTTGACTTATGGCTTTTTATAAAAAAACACAATAAAAAAATTAAAAATTCAGATTTCTGGAAAAGTATGAATCATGCATATTTTATTATATATTTACGTTTTTACACAGGCAAAATTTTTGATATGTTCGTTAATAAATATGGCTGTGATGATTTTTTAAATAAAAGTTTACGTTTTCCGTTGCATCCCCCTTAACAACGACAGAATTTATTGATTAATAAGACATGGAAAATAATTAGTATCATCAGGAGGATGAGGAGGGTTCTTAAACTGACAAGCAGAATATGGAGTTATTGCAAACCCGGACTAACGATCAAGAGCCAAACCCTTCAGTTTCCTTTGTGTTATGTTTGCGAATTTTACGTTGAATTCCATCTTCAAGGGTAGTTAAGCCAATGCTTGGACTTGCGCTCCCATGTTTCACCCTCAGATTGTTACTATCGATATCTGAGTGCTCACACAATGCAAAAAATAGCGGTAAGTGGCTATATTGTTTACCAGGTAATGGAGAGTTCTGACACACTCCTCAACTACTCTGAAAAAATTAACACTAAAAATATAAAAGAAGATGTAAACATAGTTCTATTTAACAATCTTAATTCTCCTACAAAATTTAAAAGAGGAGGGTATTCTTGTTTGATCCTTATTAATCATAGCACTTTTAAATTTAAAATACAATGTTCAGTCTAAGAAGCTTTCAACATTTTTGACTGACGTTTTACTACACCGTAGGACCGAGCGAGGTGGCGCAGTGGTTAGACACTGGACTCGCATTCGGGAGGACGACGGTTCAATCCCGCGTCCGGCCATCCTAATTTAGGTTTTCAGTGATTTCCCTAAATCGCTCCAGGCAAATGCCGAGATGGTTTCTTTCAAAGGTCACGGCCGATTTCCTTCCCCATCCTTCCCTAAACCTCGCTGCCTGGTCTCCCCCAAACAACCCAACCAAACCCAACCCCCCATATACCGTAGATTTAATATTTTGGTTCACGCAATGACAGAAAATAATTTATATTGTTTACATGAGAGTGACTGAAAGCAGAAAAAACATCTGAAAAAAATACGTTAACATTTAATATAAATTTAGCCCTGTGAAGCACACGCCCACTGCAGTGGACAGCTGTTAATGTCGCAACTTTGACGTTTTCAATCAATTCTGAGATTACAAATGCACGCAGTCCACTCTAGTGGAGACACCTTACTGGTGATGTTCGTGTGTGCGTTTGCAAACTCAGAACTGATTGAAAATTCCGAAGAAGCGAACACCAACAGTTGTCAACTGCAGTGAACCTGTGCATCACAGAGTTAAGTTTAAGGAAGTCTTTACTGAAATGTAGTGGCCCATACTAATCGAAAACTACGCAGTTGCGGGCAACCGTTCTTCTGGTCTGTTAAGATGGCACACTTGCACTCCCATCTGGACGTTTTTGGTTAGGTGGACTGGCGATGGAGACAAGGTCCGTTGGGGGTGAGGAAGGCAGCGGAAAGGTAGTTGTATTTCTGTCAACTGCTGCTGTAAGTTGAGACAATAAATACTTACTTCTGAAATCGGCACACAGGGCTGATAACATCTTGGTTGGTGACGTTGCCAGTGTGAAAGAGGTGGACCTCTGGACCCTTCCGATGGATCGAGTAGCAGGACCTCACTTGGCATGGCCAACTCTGTGGCCCAGCTTGGTACTGTGGAGGTGGTGGAATTGAAAGTGTGTCAGAGGCAGAGTGCTATGGCTTGTAGTACTGAGAGGGGATTGCCGGTGGAATTGGTTCCACTCACCAAAGGCTCCCACACAGTGGCCCACTAATCACTGAATGAGATAATGAGGGCTGCGTTTCTGTAGAGGGTTTCACCTGTCATCAGGGAGAATTTATTATAAAATTTGCGAAGTGACCTGCTTTGCGAGTCTTGTCGTGAGAAGAAAGTGCAAATACAGACCTGAAAACGAAAGGGTGCCAGGAAATGACGAAAATTTTTGCTGGTAGCGTACGTACAACGACATAGGAACAAATCAGACTGTATAAGTTCTACTGTCTTTATTTCTATTGCATTAACATACAGTTCAGAGAATGCAGTCCAACTGTGTGGCATACCGCCTTAACCTACAAATTAATCGCTAAATACATTATTTTGGGGCCGTTAGTCATCTTGTTAGTACGATACAGGCCACCAAAAATTACTCTTTTGTGCCAACCTGTTCATCTCAGGGTAGAAATAGTATAAACTGGAAACTACGTCTTCAGTTATTTGCTGGGTGTATTCCGATCTCTCTGTCTTTCTCCACAGCTTTTACCATCTGCAGCTCCCTCCAGTACCATGGAAATTATTCCCTGTTGTGTTAACAGATGTCCTATCATCCTGTCCCGTCTCATTGTCAGTGTTTTCCATATACTCCTTTCCTCGCCGATTCTGCGTACAACCTCCTTACCCTGCCAGTCCACCTGACTTTGAACAACGACAGTAGCACATCTCAAATGCTTCGAGTCTCTTGTGTACCTGTTTCCCCACGGTCCATGTCTCACTACTGTATGCTGTACTCCAAACATACAATTTCAGAAATTTATTCTACAAATTTCGGCCTATGTTTCATACTAGTGGACTTCCATTGGCAAGGAATGCTTTTATTGTTAGTACTGGGTCTGCTTTTATGCCCATCTTATCTCGTTCGTCAGGGTTTGTTTTACTGCTACGAAGCAGACTTATAACACTAACGCGCCGTAAAACGCGCTAATATTATCCTCTAAGAGGGTGTCTAATGGATAACGGTATCGGAGTATAATTCCGAATTTGGTAAAATAACAGAAAAACCAAACGGGCTTCAATTTGGGAGACAGCGGAAGTGATAAAACTATATATATATATATATATATATATATATATATATATATATATATAATGTGCCTAATTGGGCTGGCGACCGTTCATATATATATTTGAGAAAATTGGATATTAGTTATTGATCTTATTTCTGTTGAGATTTCTCTTTGAATAGCAAAAAGTATACAAACTAGCACAGTGCACTCTATACTGGGTGTAGCAGCAGTTACAATAACATACACACCAGTAAATTATGGAGCGGGGGGGGGGGGGGGGGGGGGAGGGAATTTCTACAAACTTCATACTAATGACAGCCACAATCAAGAGCATTTCTTAATCAAATACTGAAGTGTCATGCATGAAGTGCATAACTAAATTTGGACATGAGGGACTTCTATCTTGACTGACATGAAAAAAAAAAAAAAAAAACAAATAAGGGTGAATAACATCATAAGTACCCTGTTTAAGCTCCTCTACAAATTTCAGGTTTCCTTAGCAATAGTAATAGTTCAATTTTTTCGTAATAGGTGGAGAACAAGATGGGGGCCCATAAACTACTATAGTTTCACTAGTAAAAACTCTTTGATTATTACAACAGTAAAAACTAATTCTAAAAGCTGATCATTCAATTCACTGGCAGCAGTTCATAAATTACTTTGCAAGACATTAAAATAGTGCACTGGGCATAATTAATGATAGAAACCAAAACCACATTATTTTTAAAAGATATCATAACTTTACTTCCAACATTACTATGGTCAATCTGTTAATTAAATATTTGTTTGTGTTTGTCTTTTAATCACCTGTGAAGCATATATTCTAAACAATAATATTTCTAATATCTTGCACAGTAATTCCATACATTTATATTTTATAATAAACGAAGGATACTTCAGCGAGAGCCTATCCAATTTCACTTTTGTGGTTTTAGCTTTAACTTTTACTGCTGCTTTACTTTAGATAAAAAATAACTTTTAATCACTTGAATGCAAGAGTTGTTCATTTAAATCATGATACTCGGTTTTAGTAGCACTTAGGTGAGGACGCTGCGTAGGTTCGTGATCAGGATTGAAAATATGGTTCCGGACATGAATTTATGTTTCATATGGTTATTACTGAAAGACACACAAATTAACTGGTCCATGTCCATATACATTACTTAGCTGAATGTATGAAGTTTGTGAAGCAGTGGCGAAGACTGGTGGCAGGCGACATGACAGCTGACTGTACCCACGGCTCTTGATGTGCTAATGCTCTATAAAATCTCCTCTTGGGGTCTGATTTTCAACACATTGGAGCTGTTCCAATATGCAGTGAATACCAAATAATAGCCAGATCCACATCCGAGGCAAATCCTTTATAATGCGTCTTCCAATTCCCTCTCTTAGCACCTTCGAGGTATACCGTGCTAAGGCTAGGCACATACTGCGTGTAATTTATGATTTCATCATATCCTTTCGCATTTTTTCTTATATTCGTTACAGAACTCTAATTTTCTTGCCAAGGAGTTTAAACAAAACAGAATACTCACTTTATAAATTGCAGATGCATAGTTACAAAATATAAACCTACTTCTAATCGGTATAAGTGTTACAGACTTACTTAACTTCATCTACTTCGGATCACCAAGTTTGATGTTATATTGCTCATTGTTCTCATTTCTTCTATGACTCATTACTTTCGCCTTTCTTCGGTCTATATTCTATTTTTATTAGCGTGTTCGTTCCATTCAGCAGGTCCTGTAATTCTTCTTTGCTTTCATTGAGGATAGCCATTGCATCAACTAATCTTATCATTGATATCGTCTCACCCTGAAATTGAATCCCACTCTTCAACCTTCCCTTCATTTTTTCTTCAATGTGTAGATTGAACAGATGGGCGAGAGTCTACACTCTTTTTAATCAGCTCATTTCGTTCTTGGTCTTCCACTCTTGCCGTCCCCTCTTGGTTCTTGTACATATTACCCAACTTTCCCTATAACTTACCTCTATTTCTCTTTGAATTTCGAACATCTTGTACCATTTTACATTGTCGAGAGATTTTTCCAGATCTACAAATACTGTGGACTTATCTTGATTTTTTCTCCAGTCCTGGTTCATTACCAACCCGTCACGTCAGAACTACCGCTTTTGTGCTTTTACCTCTCCTAAGGCCACACTGATCGTTATCTAACGTATTCACTATTTCCTTTTCCATTATTATGTATACTATTCTTGTCAGCAACTTGGATACATCAGCTGTTAAGTTGATTTTGAGATAACTGTCGCTCTTGTCGGCTTTTGTTGCCGTATTGACTGTGTGGATTATGTTTTCCCGAAATACTGATGGTATACCGCCATTCTCATACATTTTACACAGCAGGGTGAACAGTCGTTTTGTTGCCACTTGCCCCAAACATATTAGGATTTCCGATGGAATGTTATCTATCCCTTCTGCGTTATTTGATGTTAAGTCTTCCAAGGCTCTTCTCAATTTCGACTGTAATACTGCACCCCTATCTCTTTCCTATCGACACCTGTTTCTTCCTGTAGCACATCGTCAGACAAGTACTCCCGCTCATTCAAGCCTTCGGTGTACTCTTGTCGCCTGTGCCGCTGTCTGCTCCGCATTTGACAGTGGCATTCCCATTGCGCTCTTAATTTATCACCCTTGGTTCTAATTCGCCGAATATTGTTTTGATTTTTCTATACGCTGAGTCAGCCCTTCCGACAGTCATTTCTTTTCTTGATTTCTTCACGTTTTTCATAGAGTTGTTTCGCCTTAGGTTCCATACACTTCCTGTTTATTTTAGTCCTAAGTGAATTGTATTTCAGTATTCATTTAAACCGACTAACTGTATGAGGTTGCACGAGGCACCAAACACGTATTTTTTCTAACCTTAGTTTCCTCTGAGCATTATTTAATTCATTAGAGAGCTTTTCCGCTCATAAGTTGTAACGACTGATTTATTGTTATAAAGGTTCTCTCTTGTAACAGCTGTTTCACATTCACATTTAGTTGTACGTCTGGACCCAGCACAGTACTTGTTAGCTATTGCATTTGAGGCCGTGGATGTATCAATCACTGCACTGAACATGTATTTGAAACTTGCGCAAGGGCAGTTGAATTTTGTGAAACTGGACTTTTAACCACTGACTTCAGATCTTTTCTCTATAAGCTGGAGAGGGTTCTTGGTTCTCTTTTCAAAAATGGGTTGCGTGTGGTGACTTCAGTATTAGTCTTCCATATGTTTGTGCAAGAAAAAGGATATTGGAGGTTCTACTAAATTTTTATGAACTGATGCAGATTGCATTTTTTCCAACCATGGTACAGGGGAACAGTAGCACTACCATAGACAATATGATTACTCATTCTTCATTACTAGACAGGCATTTTTAGTAAAAAGTTCAACGACCTTTCAGGCCATGATTCTCAAATTTTAACACTAAAAGGTTCTCGTACTCAAACGCTCTACACTATTACAAACTATACATAAAAACTAATCCAAAAGCAATAGAGAGATTTTAAACCTTGTTAAGGAATAAGAGTGGCTAGATGTCTGTATTGATGACAACAGAGACGACAAATATAATGCTTTCATTAACATATTCCTCGTGCTCTTTGACAGTTGCTTTCCATTAGAACGTTCAAATTGGGTACTAAGAGTAAAAGGCAGCCTCGCTGGTTGACTAGTGGGATAAGGATATCACATTGAACAAAGTGGTAATTGTATCAAAACGTTAGAAGTAGTCACAGTCGAGCTACACTCCTGGAAATGGAAAAAAAGAACACATTGACACCGGTGTGTCAGACCCACCATACTTGCTCCCCACACTGCGAGAGGGCTGTACAAGCAATGATCACACGCACGGCACAGCGGACACACCAGGAACCGCGGTGTTGGCCGTCGAATGGCGCTAGCTGCGCAGCATTTGTGCACCGCCGCCGTCAGTGTCACCCAGTTTGCCGTGGCATACGGAGCTCCATCGCAGTCTTTAACACTGGTAGCATGCCGCGACAGCATGGACGTGAACCGTATGTGCAGTTGACGGACTTTGAGCGAGGGCGTATAGTGGGCATGCGGGAGGCCGGGTGGACGTACCGCCGAATTGCTCAACACGTGGGGCGTGAGGTCTCCACAGAACATCGCTGTTGTCGCCAGTGGTCGGCGGAAGGTGCACGTGCCCGTCGACCTGGGACCGGACCGCAGCGACGCACGGATGCACGCCAAGACCGTAGGATCCTACGCAGTGCCGTAGGGAACCGCACCGCCACTTCCCAGAAAAATTAGGGACACTGTTGCTCCTGGGGTATCGGCCAGGACCATTCGCAACCGTCTCCATGAAGCTGGGCTACGGTCCCACACACCGTTAGGCCGTCTTCCGCTCACGCCCCAACATCGTGCAGCCCGCCTCCAGTGGTGTCGCGACAGGCGTGAATGGAGGGACGAATGGAGACGTGTCGTCTTCAGCGATGAGAGTCACTTCTGCCTTGGTGCCAATGATGGTCGTATGCGTGTTTAGCGCCGTGCTGGTGAGCGCCACAATCAGGACTGCATACGACCGAGGCACACAGGGCCAACACCCGGCATCATGGTGTGGGGAGCAATCTCCTACACTCGCCGTACACCTCTGGTGATCGTCGAGGGGACATTGAATAGTGCACGGTACATCCAAACCGTCATCGAACCCATCGTTCTACCATTCCTAGACCGGCAAGGGAACTTGCTGTTCCAACAGGACAATGCACGTCCGCATGTATCCCGTGCCACCCAACGTGCTCTAGAAGGTGTAAGTCAACTACCCTGGCCAGCAAGGTCTCCGGATCAGTCCCCCATTGAGCATGTTTGGGACTGGATGAAGCGTCGTCTCACGCGGTCTGCACGTCCAGCACGAACGCTGGTCCAACTGAGGCGGCAGGTGGAAATGGCATGGCAAGCCGTTCCACAGGACTACATCCAGCATCTCTACGATCGTCTCCATGGGAGAATAGCAGCCTGCATTGCTGCGAAAGGTGGATATACACTGTACTAATGCCGACATTGTGCATGCTCTGTTGCCTGTGTCTATGTGCCTGTGGTTCTGTCAGTGTAATCATGTGATGTATCTGACCCCAGGAATGTGTCAATAAAGTTTCCCCTTCCTGGGACAATGAATTTATGGTGTTCTCATTTCAATTTCCAGGAGTGTACAATAGCCCATTCCAAACAGTATTATGAGTTGCTGAAAAATGTTATTAGGAAGGCAACGAGTATGTGGTACGCAAATAGAATAATTTATTTACTGGATAAAATTAAAACCATATGGTCAGTCCTGCAGAAACTGTCTGGCCACCGGCACGAGGTCGAGAATATATAGTTGGTACATAGTAAAAATATTTCTGATAGCATTAAGTCAGATACGTAGATAGAATTGAACAGTCACTTTCTGTTGCCTCAGGGATCAAGACGCCGCTGCACCATCCGTTACAGTCATGTGGATAAGATGCCTGTCATCTCGACAGTGATACGAGGCCGTTGGGATCCAGCACGGCGTTCCGTATTACCCTCGTGAACAGACCGATTCCATGTTCTGCTAACAGTCATTGGATCTCGACCAACGCGAGCAGTAATGTCGCGATACGATAAACAGCAAACGCGATAGTCTACAATCCGTCCCTTATCAATGTCGGAAACGTGATGGTACGCATTTCTCCTGCTTATACGAGGCATCACAACAACGTTTCACCAGGCAACGCCGGTAAGCTTCTGCTTGTGTATGAGAAATCGGTTGGAAACTTTTATTATGTCAGCACGTTGTATGTGTCGCCACCGGCGCCAACCTTGTGTGAATGCTCTGAAAAGCTAATCATTTGCAAATCACAGCATCTTCTTCCTGTCGGTTAAATTTCACGTCTGTAGCACGTCATCTTCGTGGTATAGCAATTTTAATAGCCAATAGTGTAACAATGTGTGCAAGACAACAACCACCTGCACGAAGAGTTAGATGACGTTTGCAGCAGCATAGACTATCAGCTCGGAGACCATGGCTGCTGTCACCCTTGACGCTGCCTCACAGACAGGAGTGCCTGCGATGATGTACTCAACGATGAACCTGAGTGCACGAATGGCAAAACGTCATTTTTTCTGATTAATCCAGGTTCTGTTTACAGCATCATGATTGTCGCATCCATCTTTGGCGACATCGCGGTGAACGCACATTGGAAGAGTGTATTCGTCATCGTCATACTGGCGTGTTATCCGGCGTGATGGTATGGGGTACCATTGGTTACACGTCTCTGTCACTTCTTGCTCGCATTGACGGCACTTTGAACAGTGGACGTTACATTTCAGATGTGTTAAGACCCGTGGCTCTACCCTTCATTCGATCCCTGCGAAACCCTACATTTCAGCAGGATAATGCACGACCGCATGTTGCAGGTCCTGTACGGGCCTTTCTGGATACAGAAAATGTTCGACTGCTGCCCTGGCCAGCACATCTCTCACCGACTGGTTCGTCACAATACGCCAGTCACTACTCTTGATGAACTGTGGTATAGTGTTGAAGCTGCATGGGCAGCTGTACCTGTACACGACATCCAAGCTCTGTTTGACTCAGTTCCCAGGCGTATGAAGGCCGTTATTACTGCCAGAGGTGGTTGTTCTGGGTACTGATGTCTCAGGATCTATGCACCCAAATTGCGTGAAAATGTAATCTCATGACAGTTCTAGTATAATATACAGGGTGTTTCAAAAATGACCGGTATATTTGAAACGGTAATAAAAACTAAACGAGCAGCGATAGAAATACACCGTTTGTTGCAATATGCTTGGGACAACAGTACATTTTCAGGCGGAGAAACTTTCGAAATTACAGTAGTTACAACTTTCAACAACAGATGGCGCTGCAAGTGATGTGAAAGATATAGAAGACAACGCAGTCTGTGGGTGCGACATTCTGTACGTCGTCTTTCTGCTGTAAGCGTGTGCTGTTCACATCGTGCAAGTGTGCTGTGGACAACATGGTTAATTCCTTAGAACAGAGGATTTTTCTAGTGTTGGAATTCCACCACCTAGAACACAGTATTGTTGCAACAAGACGAAGTTTTCAACGGAGGTTTAATGTAACCAAAGGACCGAAAAGCGATACAATAAAGGATGTGTTTGAAAAATTTCAACGGACTGGGAACGTGACGGATGAACGTGCTGGAAAGGTAGGGCGACCGCGTATGGCAACCACAGAGGGCAACGCGCAGCTAGTGCAGCAGGTGATCCAACAGCGGCCTCGGGTTTCTGTTCGCCGTGTTGCAGCTGCGGTCCAAATGACGCCAACGTCCACGTATCGTCTCATGCACCAGAGTTTACACCTCTATGCGGAAAACCCTCAGCGCCGCTACCATTGCTGCACGAGAGACATTCGCTAACGATATAGTGCACAGGATTGATGACGGCGATATGCATGTGGGCAGCATTAGGTTTACTGACGAAGCTTATTTTTACCTGGACGGCTTCGTCAATAAACAGAACTGGCGCATATGGGGAACCGAAAAGCCCCATGTTGCAGTCCCATCGTCCCTGCATCCTCAAAAAGTACTGGTCTGGGCCTCCATTTCTTCCAAAGGAATCATTGGCCCAATTTTCAGATCCGAAACGATTACTGCATCACGCTATGTGGCCATTCTTCGTGAATTTGTGGCGGTACAAACTGCCTTAGACGACACTGCGAACACCTCGTGGTTTATGCGACATGGTGCCCGGCCACATCGCAAGGCCGACGTCTTTAATTTCCTGAATGAATATTTCGATGATCGTGTGATTGCTTTGGGCTATCCGAAACATACAGGAGGCGGCGTGGATTGGCCTCCCTATTCGCCAGACATGAACCCCTGTGACTTCTTTCTGTGGGGACACTTGAAAGACCAGGTGTACCGCCAGAATCCAGAAACAATTGAACAGCTGAAGCAGTACATCTCATCTGCATGTGAAGCCATTCCGCCAGACACGTTGTCAAAGGTTTCGGGTAATTTCATTCTGAGACTACGCCATATTATTGCTACGCATGGTGGATATGTGGAAAATATCGTACTATAGAGTTTCCCAGACCGCAGCGCCATCTGTTGTTGACAATTGTAACTACTGTAATTTCGAAAGTTTGTCTGCCTGAAAATGTACTGTTGTCCCAAGCATATTGCAACAAACGGTGTATTTCTATCGCTGCTCGTTTAGTTTGTATTGCCGTTTCAAATATACCGGTCATTTTTGAAACACCCTGTATTTGTCTAATGAATACCTGTTTATCATATGCATTTCTTCTTGGTGTAGCAATTTTAATGGCCAATACTGTACTTTTGTTTCAGCTACAGCGTGTGCACAGCCTGAAACCAGGTGATATCCACTAAATGCACAGTTTTTACAGAGGTACTTGGAACAATGTCAATGCAACCTACATTTCCATCGCCTGCGCTCTTTACAGATGATGAGA
Organism: Schistocerca gregaria; assembly: GCF_023897955.1. Taxonomy (NCBI): domain Eukaryota; kingdom Metazoa; phylum Arthropoda; class Insecta; order Orthoptera; family Acrididae; genus Schistocerca; species Schistocerca gregaria. Next base: position 1,054,374,781 of record NC_064920.1, read on the forward strand.
AGATCACGTGAGATTGGGTCTTCAGCATCCACATATCCCATGTTTGAAGTGATTTTAATCCTCATGCCAGATTTACTCGCTCTCATTAAGTGCTACTCTACGTAAATATGTGAGCAGATTTTGCTGGGACTATTTGATTGGAACGTATCTCCTACCTACGCCATTAAATGGCAAGCATTATTACAATTTCCTCACCCGAACATTGGCCGAATTGCTGGAGGCCTTGCACTCGCTGAAAGGCACGCATGTATTCCAGCATGACGGGCTGTAACCATATTTCAGTCGTTGTCTACGTCGTTTCTCGAATGGACTGTTTCCAAAATAGTGGATTGGCAGATAAGGTCATGTATCATGGCACCTGTTGTTGATTGAGAAGAGGATCTGGTTACCTGGACAGTAGCAGCAGCAGGATAAATTAGACACTCCTGCAATCTATGACCGCGTTAGACAGAACATGACCCAACCTTCGTTTACATGTCATTGGAGGCATGTTTGAACCTCTACTGTAATTGAAGTAATTGTGTTGTTTTAATATTGTTGCCTCTTCGTAATAAACAATTAAAAATTCTTTATGTTATTTTCATGTACTGTAAGAAAGATCTGAAGTCGTCGTAAAATGGTGCCTCACAGGAAAGCACACCAGAAAAAGTGTTTTGAGTGTCCCATACAACGTCCCAGAGTTTGTTGGTTTTATTTTATATTCATCAGGACAAAGCTCCACTGGAAAATATTACATTACAGAAAAATATTGTTTTGGTGTCCCTTATAAATTGTACATCATCCGTGTTTCGTACGTAGTCGTGTAAAATACAACATTCCTTAACAGTGGGAGCCGGCCGCTGTGGACGAGCGGTTCTAGGCGCTTCAGTCCGAAACCGAGCAGCTGCTACGGTCGTAGGTTCCAATCCTGCCTCGAGCATGTATGTGTTTGTTGTCCTTAGCTTAGATAGGTAAAGTAGTTCTAAGTCTAGGGGGACTGATGACCTCCGATGTTAAGTTCCATAGTGCTTAGAGCCATTTGAACTTTACAGCGAAATCTACGTCTACGTTTAAGAGCTTGTGAAAGGTCCTCACTTGTTTCTCATTATCCTCAACGTGGATACTGCGAAATGTCTGGCTCGAGAATGGTGACATTTGAATACTTTTTGTTTCACAAAAAAGTAACAAACATAGCAACCGAAATATCAACGTCCAAAACCAAAACGCTACGACTTATGCACGAACCTAATATTCGAATGTTTGTGAAATAGGGAACGCTGGTGGGACACGTTGAGATGGTACTTGAATTACGTAACCATTACGCAGCTCACCTGGACCTCTCGCTACCAGCAATATTCTACTGTGTTTCTGTAAAGTAGTTGACATATTTCTGAGACAACATTCAGATTTGATTTCATTAATGTAGAGGTACATTGATACATCGATATGTTTGTATTGCAATGATATTATTCTTATGTGGATTCTTTCTTTTGTCACGATGATCTTTGACGTACTTGTAGCTCTGATTTTTGGGCGCGTAAGCGGTTGTTAGTTAGTTGGAGAGTCGGACCTTGAGAAGGTGAAGTCTTGGACGTCATGTTGAAAAGACGCTTATAAAATGTGAACTTTATGAGTGAGGAATACGCTTTCAAGTATGTTTTGTATTGTGAAGTGATGTTTTGTGTGTTACGTGCCATTGCAACAAAAGTAATAAAAAAGAAGAGTAACTTAAATTCGGAGTGCTGATTATTTTTTTACACCACCATTGTGCTTTCAAAGGTTTAATCTTCAAGAATGGTTTGTGAAACACATCTATAAAACTTTTGAATATAGCAGAATAAAACTTAGGCCTCTTTGCATCCGAGCTTGGAATGATCACCACCTAGATTTTCGACGATTGAGCCATGATTTTACAACGAGACCAGCTTGGGAAACACGAAAAGATGAGTTCCTAGTTTATTCATTATTACATGAAATGACTTTATTAACTGTGCTCTAATGACACCTGTTGTTGTTGCCCGAAAATGCAGTATTTAGCAGCGTGAGCAACATCACAATCATTATTAAATTTTGACCTTTGTTGTGGTAGGGTTGTTAGAACGTGCACCAAAAGTACGGAAGCAGAAATGGAACTGTGGCAACTGAGAAGACGCAACCTATGACCACAAAGGTAAAGGGAACGCCCGACTCTTCAAATGGTGTAAACACATTCTTCACAGTATGCTGTCGCCAACGGGAAGGCTAGGAGACTTCCATACTCAGTGAGTGGGGATCACAGAAGTACTGGTCCCGTAACGAACTTACGGAGTCACACTAGTCGGTTTGTCGGCCATCTGTCGCAAATGCACGGCTCCGTGCAGGGCCCATGGGATTTGAACGTGTCAGTGAAAAGGTGGCCACTATAGGTCTTAACTTCGTCGCTTGCTATCGAGAACTTTTAAAGGCGCAGTCAGGAATTATTAAACTCGCCTGAAAAGTAAATCGCTTCCCGCTAAGGATGACCACTGGAGTTCCTAAGATCTGTGGTGTCTGTGCAGTGAGTACGCACTGTCCCCGCATAAGTCGTTGGCCCCGTCAGCGAGCAGCCCCTGTTAGCATCCGGAAGGGTCAGCAATGCAAGGCGCAGTAGAACGCTAGCTGCACGTACGACTGAAAGGACTTCAGAGAGCAGCAAGGCTGTGCTTTAGCAATATGGCAGGGAAGCTGACGCTAAGAAACGAAAATCAAGGAAGTTCAACGAGTGGCCATAATCGATATGACCGCACACGGTTCGCTCATGTTGCTGGCATCAGTTTCGTCCTATTTAAAGCCGATGGAACACATCTTGGACATTAATGGGTTCCATTTTCTCACCAAGGAATCGTCAACTGGTAACACAAGGGAACTGCGTTGTGTGTTCGTAAACATCTGGTGTCACATTCCTCCATAAACGTTCAACGACTTGTCCAACGCAAGACCCGCAAAATAGCAGGTGTATTGCCTTCCAGATGTTGAGTAACATGCTATAAGCAGGTGATCGGAATGTTTTGGATCGTCAGAGTGTTCTCCAAATTTCCTTCGTTGAAACATCATACACGCCCAGTAATGTTACCGAAATCAGAAAAAGTGTTTCATTTGTTAAAAGGAAAGCAATACTCGAACATCCAGGTGCACTGAAATGATACACACCAGTTAATGCACGTAGTCAATATGGCCGTTTTTTATGGACTTGTACCCCCTCCATCCCTCTACTTCGATTGACGTCACTCATTCAGTCGAAGGCCTCACATAAAATTATTTTCCGTGATTGTAGTAACGAATAAAGCAGAACTCAAATGATCTGTACGTTGGGTAAATACAAATGGCTTTTTTTTTCTTTTAAGTCATCTTCTGACTGGTTCGACGCGATCCACCTCAAGTTTCTATCCAGAATTAACCTCTTCATATCTGAGAAGCACTTGCTCCAACTGAGCTAGTATAGGTGGTCATCAAAACGTCGGTTTTCTGGGAATCAGACATGACCTAGTCAATATTGTAGCGAAGACTTAGAGGGACACAATGCACTATCTTACCGAATTTCCCTTTTGCTTTTGTTTCTGTGTCAGTGGGAAGATTACGTTGCTCCTTGTAAGCGCCGGTAGTAAATGGTTGGCAAAACACAAAGTGCCTGCGTCTTACCTGTCTGCGGTTTCTACTTACATTCCAGTTAGAGGACTTACAACTTTTTTGTGGTATCCTTCTCTTAATTTTAAGCCATAGTATTTTATCTGTTGTCTATGCAGTAGCTTTTTAGTTCGGATTTACCCACAGCCACGGAATTAGTTGGTACTGATTTTTAACTGACGTGGTAGAACTCAATGTATTCTGTTGTTATTAACACTAAATATCGACTTGGTGGGTGTAAAAGTTCCATGTAATAATCTAACTAGCTTACTAATAAGGCGCTAATTGGATGGCTTGCCTGGTATAACCTAATACATGACGTCAAGCATACTACGCCATCCGTTATCGTTTATTAGCTGAAAATTAACTACCTTCAGCAATCGCTCGGGGAACAAATTAATGATTTTTTAAAATAATGTTGCTCTCGTTTATTCTGGTGAGTGAAGCGTGTATATTATTGATGATACTTGCTTCAGTTCGAGCTTCTCCTTATACTTTTGTACTTGGAGGTGTGAAGGAAAAAGCTGCGGTACTCATGTTGAAGGACCCGTCAGCGGGTTAGTTTCTAGTGATTTGAGGAAATCTAAAGCTGTCCATTTATCCACTGAGTCCAGATTTTTCCTTTGTCATGATTCTTTTGGATCATTCGGTGTGACCTTAACCGATTTCTTCCTCTTTGATTCTCATTTCATTTTATCGTAACATTTACATTCAACGTCCTCGGTTCTTTGTTGTGTGTATTTCTATCTCTGACTTCTGGTTCAGTTATTGTCATCTACGGCTCATTCAGTTACTCTCCTTCAGGTTAGTGTTCATAATATGCTCCTTTCCTGGTCGGTACTGCCAAGAACCTCATTTCTTCTCTTAGCAGTCCAGTTAATTTTCAGACGTCGTGTGTGGAATTACACCACAATGGTTTTTCTTTCTTGTTTCCTGATTTAAGCACTGAGTGACCACCCTAAGCTATCAGTATTTATGCAACACATTATGGTAGCGTGTCTAAATACTGAGACAATAGTAACATCGATTGACCATAGTAACATCGCTCAGTGGCGGTTCTACAACGCTGCCTTCAAACCCTGTTATTAAATTTTAAATATGATACCTCTGTTCCTAATATACTTCAAGCTCCTGAGCTGGTTTGTTCTATCACCAACTACAGAACTACAAGTGCAAAAGAACTGATATGTAGTTCATCCTTTTCCTTAAATCACTGAATCCCCAACGATGATTTCAAGAATGAATTACTACGCCGTTGGAAATTTTTGTATGTTAAATTCTGTGCAATGTAGCTACTGTGATGTGCATAAAACATTGAATGATATGGAAGCTTAAATAAACACAGGGAAAAACTTAAGTATTTGCTGCAGATCCATCACTGGTCATTATGTTTTGGAGCTGATATTCTCATAAACCAGCTACCTAGTTTTACGCTCACATACTGAAGGTCCTACCGTTTGGCATAAATTCCTTTATTAGATTGAAGCTGTGAATTCTTCAGTGCAACAGGTATGGATTTAGTGTACATTGGAAGCTAATACAACATGTCGAAAGCTCCGAGGAGGAATCATTTTTAGTCTGTTCTATGTAGTCATGAATATACGGTTCCATTCGAAATGTAGTTGAAGCTACATCGAGTGGCAATAGCCATGGCTAATTTAGTTGCCCTTCTGAAGGGAAACAGAGGGTGGCAGGAGGCGTGTGGACGGTGAAACGGCGCATCTGCAAAAAATGGAGGAAATTCAGCTTACAGTGAGTAAACAGCATAGTAAGTCTGAAGACGGTTCGCTGAACCCTATGCCAGACACTTAAGTGTGGAGTGCAGAGTATTCATGTAGATGTAAATGTAGAGGAATAAATGATAAAAACTGTAGGTGATTTGGGGGTAAACGGGATGCGAAATATAGGTCCCTGAGGTACCACTTCTGTCAGCAACAACTGTTCTAACCCCCCCCCCCCCCCTCCCCCCTCCCCCCCCTTCCCTCTATCTCCATCGTTGGGTCAGTGTGAGTCGACCTGAATCTGGGTGAAACAGGTACGTCATCCCATTGTGCTTCAGCTATGTGGCAGGGTTGATCAATTGTAGTGACTGGTGTGTGGTGGAACTCCAGTCTCTCATGATGGCACTCCAATCTCTAAGCAACCTATAACCAAATGTTTTCAATGGATGAGAAATACGGGGAACGTTTTGACCATGCCAAAAGTCGAACGCCCTGTGTATCGAGGCATATACGAATGAGGACTGCACCAGCAACGTGCAGTCTTGCACGTCAGAGATTTAAAACTACTGTCTAAATTTCGATCTAAGAGAACCATAGGTGATGTTGTTTATGTAGCAAATGACACCAATAACTTCTTGCCGAGCGCTGGCCCATACTCTGGTGAAGAAAGAAATCTGGCAGATTTCATTGACATCGGAGTCTCCATTAATGGACATGTCTATCGTGAAGCTGAGAACAGGGACTCTTGCGAAAATACGACGTGATGCCATTGATGCGAGCAGTGTTGTCGTTGGGCGGCCTCGCGCAGCTGTCGTGTTCAAGGAAATCCACAACAATAGTTGCCGTACTGGTAGTCCGTGGAGTTCGAGACATCGTCGTATGGTCCATGAATACAGGTGACACTGGACTCGCATTCGGGAGGACGACGGTTAAATCCCGCGTCCGGCCGTCCCGATTTAGGTCTTCCGTGATTTCCCAAAATCGCTCCAGGCAAATGCCGGGATGGTTCCTTTGAAAGGGCACGGCCGACTTCCTTCCCCATCCTTCCCTAATTCGATGAGACCGATGGCCTGGCAGTTTGCCCTCTTACCTCAAACAACCCAACCGAACCCAATGCAGCGAGAGAGGCGACAGTAGCAGTGGCAGCAGATGAGACGACAGTAGTACAGGTGAAAATGGAGCAACACACAATGATGACCAAATGTGTAGTCACTGGAGTGCCCCGAAAACAAGTGTTTACCAGACTGTAAGTTCTGAAGGTGAGAGAAATGTAGAAACAGAGGAAAACAGAGGACGGCACACGCTGCCGTGTTTAGTAACTTAATGTGCATATAGGTTCACGCCATTTAAGGGCGCGACGCCTTGCTGAGGTCTTCGCCCCCAGATGGCGAGCAGTGGTCGGTACGGTGGCGGGCACCTAGGAGCGAGAGGTACAATACCTTTCCGAGACACTGCTTCTTGGACAGCACTGGTGACGGCATTCTTGCTATTTTTCTGTCTTTTTCATAAATAAATTTTCAGTTTTAAGCATTTCTGTTTCATAATCAGATTTGTCCTTCCAAGCATTTAAAGTTACAAGTGTGCCAAAAAATTTGTTAAAATACTAAGGAATAAAACAAACTTCGGGCCATATTCACCGACGGAAAAAATCTCATCACCAAGAGAGAGTTGTGAGACAAAAGGATAATTGGTAAACACGTTTCTACATCTGAAAGATGTTTATTCAAATTTCGCATCAGCCACATAAGAGTGGGTCTAGTAGCACCAATGTCAGGATGCATATCAGTCTTGCTTTCATTGCTAGCTGGTAACGATCGCCAGCTTTAGTTACCTTTGATGGGTTGGTGTTAGACAGGATTGCCTTAAAGGCGCTGTTATCAACACGTTACCCAGTTTGACCGATTAGTAGCCGGATGTACTTTTCTGTGATACTTCAGAAAGACTTGGCAGGAATGTAGTCACTGTACTTGATTGCTGGCAGCGGTGGCCACGAGAATGTACGGTCGCAAGAGGACTGAGCTCCAGACGGTCAAAGACACTACCGAGGTTCAAGACCGTCTTCTTCGGCATATGGCCCTGGCGCACCGTACTGTGTCTGCACCAGCAATTTGAGTATCAGTTGGTACCACACACGGACGCCCTGCAGCATGCATTCCAGTGATACCAAACCACCGCTGTTTGCGATTTCAGCGGTGTGAAGAGAGAGCTCATTGAGCCATGTCGCGGCTCGCGTTGGTGCCGTTGGTAGGTTAGCATCGTGCAATAGGGGTAGTAGCGTCTCGTTTTCTTCTTGTGTTTACTGGCGCCACTATGTTTGTTAGCGTTGTCTGTCCGCGAGTGGCAGCAGCAGCGGTTATCGATGTCTAGTACCGTGGTACTATCTATGGAAGGACGTCAAGTGTTTCCGGGTAGGAGTGTGTCAGACAGTTCGGTTGGGATGGAACAGCAGTGACGTCTGGCAGCATGAGGACATGCCGGGACTGCTGGTGGCACACAGGCACTGCCATATCGAGAGGCTGTAGCTGCGAGCGCCACAACCTCTTTGTCCACCGGACCCAGGACGTTTGAGTTGAGTCAACGTTAACTCAGTAGTTAAACCTCCATTATTATGAGAACGCCGTTTGTTCGCATGTTGCTGCTCGCAGGGTCGCTGAGATGAAGAGCAACGAGTGGAGTGATTGGATTTGGCTAAATTAGTTATCTGTCCTCCTCTACTTATTATTAATCATTGAATTCTTTGTTTATTGGTGAGGTTCAACCGGCGGAATTTTTCTGCCTAGTGGCTGCTAACGCCCCAGTTACCTGCCCTGGAAGTTAGCATATTATCGTGGCAGAGTATCTTTCCTCGCCTTGCCGTTGCTGTCTGGTAGTTCGACAGCCTCCGTGATTTTGGTCCGGATATGTATGAGATGTATGAAACAGGCGAAATACCCTAGGATTTCAAGAATAATGTAATAATTCCAATCCCTAAGAAAGCAGGTGTTGACTGATGTGAAAATTAACGAGCTATCAGTTTAATAAGTCACGGCTGCAAAATACTAACGCGAATTCTTTACAGACGAATGGAAAAACTAGTAGAATCCGAACTTGGGGAAGATCAGTTTGGATTCCATAGAAATAATGGAACACGTGAGGCAATACTGACCCAACAGCTTATCTTAGAAGCTAGATTAAGGAAAGGCAAACCTATGTTTCTAGCATTTGTAGACTTAGAGAAAGCTTCTGACAATGTTGACTGGAATATTGTCTCTCAAATTTTGAAGGTGGCAGGGGTAAAATATAGGGAGCGAAAGGCTATTGACAATTTGTACAGAAACCAGATGGCAGTTATAAGAGTCGAGGGGCATGAAAGGGAAGCAGTGGTTGGGAAGGGAGTGAGACAGGTTTGTAGTCTCTCCCCGATGTTATTCAATCTGTATATTGAGCAAGCAGTAAAGGAAACAAAAGAAAAATTCGGAGTAGGAATTAAAATCCATGGAGAAGAATTAAAAACTTTGAGCTTCGCCGATGACATCGTAATTCTGTCAGAGACAGCAAAGGACTTGGAAGAACAGTTAAATGGAATGGACAGTGTCTTGAAAGGAGGATATAAGATGAACATCAACAAAAGCAAAACAAGGATAATTGAAGGTAGTCGAATTAAGTCGGGTGATGCTGAGGGAATTAGATTAGGAAGTGAGACACATAAAGTAGTAAAGGAGTTTTGCTATTTGGGGAGCAAAATAACTGATGATGGTCGAAGTAGAGAGGATGTAAAATATAGACTGGCAATGGCAAGGAAAGCGTTTCTGAAGAAGAGAAATTTGTTAACATTGAGTATAGATTTAAGTGTCAGGAGGTCGTTTCTGAAAGTATTTGTATGGAGTGTAGCCATTTACGGAAGTGAAACATGGGCAATAAATAGTTTGGACAAGAAGAGAATAGAAGCTTTCGAAATGTGGTGCTACAGAAGAATGTTGAAGATCAGGTGGGTAGATCACGTAACTAATGAGGAGGTATTGAATGGCATTGGGGAGAAGAGAAGTTTGTGGCACAACTTGACTAGAAGAAGGGATCGGTTGGTAGGACATGTTCCGAGGCATCAAGGGATCACCAATTTGGTATTGGAGGGCATCGTGGAGGGTAAACATCGTAGAGGGAGACCAAGAGATGAATGCACCAAGCAGATTCAGAAGCATGTAGGTTGCAGTAGGTACTGGGAGATGAAGAAGCTTGCACAGTATAGAGTAGCATGGACAGCTGCATCAAACCAGTTTCAGGACTGAAGACCACAACAACAACATGTTGTTTACTTTGGACTACTTTGGTCATAGTGGTTCCTTCTGCTCCTGGATGTTCTAAACACCAGATTATCAAGACGCGGTACTGTCCGCCAGTTCCGTCTTTCCTGTGTTATACCATCGTTGTATTGGTTATCAGACGTTAGGTAGATGCTGTAAGAGTGTTGGTCACTAGTTTGAGTTGCCATCCGCTTAAGTGAATACAACTCTTGGTTACCTATCCCAGGTCGATCCTTGAAGCACTGTCTAAGGCCACTTTTCTCTTGGTTTAATCAGATTGTGATGACTTAAAAAAATATTTTAATTTTGAGTTATTACTATTGGGGCCTTTAGCCGACAAATAATTTGAATTTCTGGTCAGGAAGGCCTTCGGACGTGAGTGTAACTTGCATAGGAATTTTTTACTAGACATTGTGTCTTAACAGTCAAATTTGATAAGTCTCATTTACTGTCAACCTTATTTGCAATTGGTTCCAAATAAAGAGTAGCAGATTGACGAAAACTGATCCACCAACGGTAACTGAGTAAGGCCCCGTGCACACCGAATCTTGTCTCTCCCTAAGTCCCATGTTTCTCTCATTGTAGGGCAGGATGGTAGTGACTCGGTATTACTGACGACCGTGTGTTGGTTAGAAGGAAGCGAGTTGAGGGCGTGCAACCAACCTGTATGCATGATAAACACACCGGACCTACAGCTGCAGCTACCGTCTGGTATATGATTTCGGCTGACAGCACGAACACTCTCTTGGTTATCCCACGCACCCTGACTTCAGTTTGTACGTCAATGTAGTAATTCGACCTGTGAAGCTGCCTTTCGTGAACTGCATTCCAGAGTTTATTTCTCAAGGGGATAACGCTCGCCCACATTTCGCTGTTGCAACCCTACATGCTCTGCGGCGTGTCGACATGTTACGTTGGCCTGCTCGATAACCAGATATGTCTCAGTCAGTCACATATGGGACACCATAGGACGACAACTCTAGCATCACCCACAAACAGCATTAACCCTCCCTGTACTGACCGACCAAGTACTACAGGTATGGAAATATATCTCATAAACTAACATCCGGCACAAGTACAACAAAATGCATGTAAGTTTGCATGCTTGCTTTCAACATTCTGGTAATTACACTGGTTCTTAATATACCACCACTATACAACTGCAATATCTTTTCTCACGCGTACTTCAACCTGTGATCTTGCAATGTTAATAACTTAAATATGTTACTTAAGCAAATATACAGGGTGTTACAAAAAAGTACGGCCAAAATTTCAGGAAACATTCCTCACACACAAAGAAAGAAAATATGTTATGTGGACATGTGTCCGGAAACGCTTACTATCCAGGTTAGAGCTCATTTTATTACTTCTCTTCAGATCATATTCATCATGAAATGCCAACACATAGCAACAGAACGTACCAGCGTGACTTCAAACACTTTGTTACAGGAAATGTTCAAAATGTCCTCCGTTAGCGAGGATACATGCATCCACCCTCCGTCGCATGGAATCCCTGATGCGCTGATGCAGCCCTGGAGAATGGCGTATTGTATCACAGCCGTCCACAATACGAGCACGAAGAGTCTCCACATTTGGTACCGGGGATGCGTAGACAAGAGCTTTCAAATGCCCCGATAAATGAAAGTCAAGAGGGTTGAGGTCAGGAGAGCGTCGAGGCCATGGATTCAGTCCGCCTCTACCAATCCATCGGTCACCGAATCTGTTGTTGAGAAGTGTACGAACACTTTGACTGAAATGTGCAGGACCTCCATCGTGCATGAACCACATGTTGTGTCGTACTTGTAAAGGCACATGTTCTAGCAGCACAGGTAGAGTATCCCGTATGAAATCATGATAACGTGCTCCATTGAGCGTAGGTGGAAGAACATGGGGCCCAATCAAGAGATCACCAACAATGCCTGCCCAAACGTTCCCAGAAAATCTGTGTTGGTGACGTGATTGCACAATTGCGTGCAGATTCTCGTCAGCCCACAAATGTTGATTGTGAAAATTTACAATTTGATCAAGTTGGAATGAAGTCTCATCCGTAAAGAGAACATTTGCACTGAAATGAGGATTGACACATTGTTGGGTGAACCATTCGCAGAAGTGTACCCGTGGAGGCCAATCAGCTGCTAATAGTGCCTGCACACGCTCTACATGGTACGGAAACAACTGGTTCTCCCGTAGCACTCTCCATACAGTGACGTGGTCAACGTTACCTTGTACAACAGTAACTTCTCTGACGCTGACATTAGGGTTATCGTCAACTGCACGAAGAATTGCCTCGTCCATTGCAGGTGTCCTGGGTCTTCCCCAGTAGCGAGTCATAGGCTGGAATGTTCTGTGCTCCCTAAGACGCCGATCAATTGCTTCGAACTTCTTCCTGTCGGGACACCTTCGTTCTGGATATCTGTCTCGATACAAACGTACCGCTCCACGGCTGTTGCCCCGTGTTAATCCACACATAATGAGCATCTGCCAAATCCGCATTTGTAAACATTGCACTGACTGCAAAACCAGGTTCGTGATGAACATTAACCTGTTGATGCTACGTACTGATGTGCTTGATGCTAGTACTGTAGAGCAATGAGTCGCATGTCAACACAAGCACCGAAGTCAATATTAATTTCCTTCAATTGGGCCAACTGGCGGTGAATCGAGGAAGTACAGTACATACTGACGAAACTAAAATGAGCTCTAACATGGAAATTAAGCGTTTCCGGACACATGTCCACATAACGTCTTTTCTTTATTTGTGTGTGAGGAATGTTTCCTGAAAGTTTGGCCGTACCTTTTTGTAACACCCTGTATTCCCTTAATTTCATTATTGTACATGGATTATTTTTTGGTGTTGCAATTTTTTCCTTGAGTGTATATGAAGAAATTAATATTGTGATAACAAGACGTACCTTTGTCATCAGCTGGCGGATCATCTTTAAAAGACAACAAATCGGGGAAAACAGAAATAATGTCGACGTGAATACTTGTCTTGCTATAAACAAACCTGAATTCAGGTATGTGGCGTAACCATTACCACCATTACCCTTGCGGGCGCTACTCGCGAAGGAGCAATTAGGTAATGCTGCATAGCGTTGATAACATGCCTTCTAAAAGCATCGATTCAGCAAGACAGCCCTGGGGTACAAGACGAGTAGCAGTGGCTTTCATCGATAAACCGAAATATCGATAGGACACGGTCATGCAGCTGTCGAAGTTGATATTCTGTGTAGCGTTGGCAAGGTGCCTGTTGAAATCATGGATTCAGCAAGACATCCCTGGGATACCGACTAAGACGAGCAGCAAGAGCGTGGAGCGATAAACCGCAATCTCGATAGGATACAAACCTGCCGCTGTCGAATATCCAGCCGTGCTGGTAGAAGTTTTCCCTTCTTACAACATCCGTATTACGATATTCTCGCGAAGAAACAACAACGAATACTGCATGGTTTTTCATTATACACCGCCACGCGGCGTGGTCGAGTCGTTTGAGGTATCATGTTACGGACTGCGTTGTTCTTCCCGCCGGAGGTTCGAGTCCTCCCTCGGGCATGGGTGTGTGTGTGTGTGTGTTGTTCTTAGCATAAGTTAGTTTATGTAGTGTGTAAGCCTAGGGACCGATGACCCAAGCAGTTTGGTCCCTTAGGAATTCACACACATTTGAACATTTCTTTATACACTGCTGATTGAGTTACTGCTACTTAAGCTGAACAGCTGGGCTGAAATGTTAATCCACTGTTCACTGTAGAATGTAGAACGAGGTCCTGCCCATGCCATGAAGGCCCAAGGGACATCCACCGGGTTCTGTGAGATCCTCTGCCTTAAGGCGTCAGACAGTGGGCGGTATGGAGAAGCATGTAGTCAGAACACGGCTCTCCTGGCTGTTTTGCAGACTTTTCAGACCAACACTACTCGGTCAACTAGCTCTTTAATAGGCACCACGAGGCTAAGTACACCTCTACCTCTTACCGGTCCTTCCAACAAGGAACAATCGTGTGTAGTACCGGGAATAGGACCAAGGTAATGTCGGGCGCTACTCGTGAAGGAGCAATTCTGATACACCACGAAGATGACGTGCTACACATGCGAAATTTAATCGACAGGAAGAAGATGCTGTGATATGCAAATGATAAGCTTTTCAGCGCATTCAGACAAGGCTGGCGCCGGTGGCGTCACTTACAACGTGCTCATACAAATAGGAGTTGACCGGATTTGCCGGGTGAAACGTTGTTGTGATGCCTCGTGTTAGGAGGAGAAATGCGTATTATCACGTTTCCGACTTTGATAAAGGTCGGATTGAAGCATATCGCGATTGCGGTTTTCGCATCGCGACATTGCTGCTCGCGTTGGTCGAGATCCAATGACTGTTAGCAGAATATGGAATCTGTGGGTTCAGAAGGGTAATACGGAATGCCGTGCTGAATCACAATAGGATCGTATCACTAGCAGTCGAGATGACAGGCATCTTATCCGCATGGCTGTAACGGATCGTGCAGCCACGTCTCTATCCTTGAGTCAACAGATGGGGACGTTTGCAAGACAACAACCATCTGCACGAACAGTTCGTCGACGTTTTCAGCAGCTCGGAGACCATGGCTGCGGCTACCCTTGACGCTGAATCACAGACAGGAGAGCCTGCGATGGTGTACTCAACGACGAACTTGGGTGCACGAATGGCAAAAAGTCATTTTCTCCGATGAATCCAGGTTCTGTTTACGGCATCATGATGGCCGCATCCTTGTTTGGCGGCATCGCGGTGAACGCACATTGGAAGCGTGTTTTCGTCATCGGCATACTGGCGTATCACCCGGCGTGATGGTATGGGGTGCCATTGGTTACACGTCTCGGTCACCTCTTGTTCGCATTGACGGCACTTTGAACAGTGGATGTTACATTTCAGATGTGTTACGACCCTTGGGTCTACCCTCCATTCGATCCCTGCGAAACCCTACATTTCAGCAGGATAATGCACGACCGCATGTTGCTGGTCTGTATGGGCCTTTCTGCATAAAAAAAAAGTTCGACTGTTACCGTGGCCAGCACATTCTCCAGATCTCTCACTAACTGAGAACGTCTGGTCAATGGTGGCCGAGCAACTGGCTCGTCACAATACGCCAGTCACCACTCTCGATGAACTGTGGTATCGTGTTGAAGCTGCATGGACAGCTGTACATGTACTCGCCATCCAAGCTCTGTTTGACTCAATGCCCAGGAGTTTCAAGGCCGTTATTACGGCCAGAGGTGCTTGTTCTGGGTACTGATTTCTCAGGATCTATGCACCCAAACTGCGTGAAAATGTAATCACATGTAAGTTCTGGTATAATATATTTGTCCAATGAATACCCGTTTATCATCTTCATTTCTTCTAGGTGTAGCAATTTTAATGGCCAGTAGTGTAATTTGCGCTTCATGTGGTTGGACCATCATGAGCTCGGACAGAAGAGAGTGTGTGTGTCTGAAGCTGTCATTAGCTGACGCAGCCGGCAGGCGCCAGAGAAGCGTGGCGCGTCCTCTCCCCTGCCAGGCATCGGGCAGAGGCGGCGAACCCAGTTCCCATGCGTCACGCTCTGGTAGCCAGCAGATAGGCATCAGCCAGCTGAGAAATGCTACCGAGCCATCGGAAAGCACACCCCCGTCAGCGATGGCGGCCGGCGCCAGCTAGAAAGCTATCCCGCGGCGTATCGCGTGATCCTCAACTCGCTCCATACAACACCCGCGGCATAAAAAAATGAAGCCAGACGCGGCGCTCGCTCGCAGAAAGCACTCTCCGCCGAGTGTCTGCTTGGCCACGTGCTAGCGCTTCTCATTTTCCATCATCTCCTTCCAGCCTTCACGCCGTCGTCTTATCTTACAGCATCTCCACTGCGTTCAGCTTGGGGTAATAGGTAATTGTTCCTTCTTCCTGAGATGAGTTTCAAAGTCTGTGTAGGTCACGTTTTAAGAAGTTATCCGGCCTTGACTTCAATACCTGTTTGCAGAACAATTAAACCACCAAAACAGTTTTTTCTTCCTTTTACATATAGGTGTGAAGGTTCTTCTGTAACACGTTGCCTGACTGAACAAAAAATGAAGCTCCTAGAAGAGGAGGAAGAAACGAAATGAAACTTAACGGTTTGAGGATATATGTGATGTTACTACAGTGGTTACAAAATCGAGTCAAACTGATAAAGAACTTGGCGCTACGAGCGCACTTATCAGTTCGAAGTTCTATCCCCTCTCATTTACGAGGGCCGCTCAATAATTAATGCAACACATTTTTTTCTGACACTAGGTCGGATTCCATACTTTTAGATACAAAACTCTATTTTTCCACATAATTTCCGTTCAGTGCGACGAACTTGCGTCGCGTCGTGAATCATCTCGCTCCAAGCTTTGGTGCGCGCTTGTCTTTGACTAGAGAGCGTCCGAAGAGTGGCTTCTAAGGAGTCCCCGGTGAACTCGCTCTCTCACTCCACCGAGGAGACAGGTGGTTCTTAGCTGGAATTCTTGCGGGGCGTGTGGAGCACCTGCCGGTCCGGGGTTGGTGGCTGTGCTTGCTACGCTGAAGAATCAAAGAAACTGCTACACCAGCCTAACAACGTGTAAGTCCCACGCGAGCACGCAGAAGTGCCGCAACAGGACGTGTATGTGGACTCGGCTAGTGTCTGAAGTAGTGCTGGATGGAACTGACAACATAAATCTTGCAGGGCTGTCCATAAATCCGTAAGAGTACGGTTGGGTGGAGATCTCTTCTGAACACCACGTTTCAAGCCATCCCAGATATGCTCAATAATGTTCATGTCTGGGGAGTTTGGTGTCCAGCAGACGTGTCAGAAGAGTATTCCTGGAGCCACTCTGCAGCAGTTCTGGACCTGTGGGGTGTCGCATTTTCCTGCTGGAATTGCCCAAGTCGCTCGAAATGCACAATGGACATGAATGGATGCAGGTGATCAGACAGGATGCTTACGCATGTGTCACCCATCAGAGTCATATCTAGACGTATCAGGGGTCCCATATAAATCCAACTGCTTACGCCCTGCACCAATACAGAGCCTCCACCAACAGTCCCCTGCTGACATGCAGGGTCCATGGATTTATGAGACTGTCTCCATACCCTTATTCGTCCATACGCTCGATATAGTTTCAAACGAGACTCGCTCGACCACATAACATGTTTCCAGTTATCGATAGTCCAATGTCAGTGTTGACGGGTCCAGGCGAGGCGTAGAGCTTTGTGTCGTGTAGTCATCAAGGGTACACATGTGGGTCTTCGGCTCCGAGAACCCATATCGGTGATGTTCCGTTCAATAGTTCGCACGCTGACACTTGTTGATGGACCAGCACTGAAATCTGCAGCAATCTGCGGAAGGGTTGCACTTCCGTCACGCTGAACGATTCTCTTCGGTCTTCGTTGGCCCCGTTCTTGCAGAATCTTTTCCAGGCCGCAGCGATGTTTAGGAGAAAAGTGTACCTGTATGATAAAAATTCAAGTTTACGGTAAATCGCAAAAGAAGATTTTCAGATTTACTAACTTACCACTATCCTCGTTTAAAACATTCCAACTGCATGCTCCAGTTGTCCTCCTGTTTTCTTATCCTCCGTACTCTTTCTTTTCATTCTGTTCTTTATCCTTGACTCCTCGGTAGCAGTTTCTGCAAATGTCTCTGCTTTGGTTACCCGCCGCTTATCAATAGCAGTTAGAGCTGGATATTCAGTTTCTTCTAAAATGGACCCTTTAAATTGCCCCATCACTGAATCTTATTATTGCATCCATTGCACCAACATTCAGCCCAACAAATACAGTTTTGGGTATTCTCTCTCATATACAGCTGTTGAACCTTTCATTTGCTTTCTGGGAGAGACCATGCATACATTTCCTTACTAGATTTTTATTTGCTAGATCCCTATATATAGGCCTAACTGCCTCCATTACTGCAAGTGGTAAGGAATGCTTGCGGGTATATTGTAGGCCTGTAGCATTGCTCAACCAGTACTTGCACCACGAATCTTCCACTTTTGGACACAAACCATGCTGTGGGGTTTCATCCGTTGACACTCTGTGAAACCATGTTGCCCAAACAGCTCGTCTCATGTTCTCCAAATCTCCTACATTTCTCCTTATTCCTAGTCCATAATATTGAGCCAAAGAATCAATTTCCCTTTTTGTAAGACGACCTGGACCACCAATGTGTTTTCCTTGCGAAGTCTTTTCCATTACAGTCCTTACATAATTCTTTTTTGTACACGCCCAACACATTCAAGTTTTTCTATCAGAGTGTCCCATATGGTATGTCACAGTAGTGTGCCCTTTAAAGTCCCCATTCCCGAGGTATCCAACATACTTCACACCACGACTGACCTCTGGTCTTCTAATAATGTTTAGAGCTCCTTTCGTTTCAGTGTTTCCACTTGGGCCATCAAAGTTCTTTACACAAACATAGGTGCCATTACTTGAACAACCCTGGAAGTGCTTTGTTAGACATTCATAATCTAGTATCTTACCAGATTCAATAAATGTGGCAGTTACAACTCATATTCAGAGAAGTATGATCTCTCTTCTGCTAAGATCCGTCAAATGCTGCTACAATGTCTGAATTTTCAGACAAAGCTACTGCTTCTTCTGCTGCTCTTTCCATTGAATGTTCACTTACACCACATGAAGCATTATGTATTAATTTATTGTATCTTCAAGCCTCAGTGGAGGTGGAGGCAAATCCATCACTGTACAAAAAGTCTGGGCAGCTTTCCTTTCCCTTCCAATACATCGTTTTGCATAAGTATTCTGAATATTAACACTGTAATGTCGACTATCAGTTACTGGCGATGTCATAGTATCACTGTGCACCTTACACAAATTACAATCACTAACCTATTCAAAAGAACATTCCTTTTCTGAAATGTCCTCAGAAACGTCAATACTATTCTTCACAATTGCAGTACTTACATTTCACAGCACTCTTCAAAAGTCTTGACAGCTTATTTCGGTTCAAAATAACATTTCCGTCGTTATTGCTGCTCACAATATTACTAGACTTGTTATTATGACATTCAGAAAGCGAAAGTTTACTTCTAAAAGCACCGCCTGTAGACACAGTTTCCATGGACGTCTTTTGAAGCAACTGTTGTGTATTATTAGGTTGCGTTTGGAACTGATTGCCGCGAAACTTTCGTCTGAGGCTAAATTTCTTTACTCCCGGCATTTGTACAGGAAACACACACACAAAAACAAAACAACACAGAACAGCTATAAAACGACACGCGTATGAAATTCCGAAATCATATATTCTCAGATCTTTGTTTACATTCGAACCATAGCCTGCTAGACATGCCTGTACTTTGGTTCCGAGAGTCAGTGCCTTCTAGAACACACCTGTGTTAACGATTGTTAATTCATTGTGATTAATGTCGGACGCAACCGTGTTGTACCTTTCGATTTATTTAATTGCTTGAAATTTTGATTATAAATTGGCGGTAAAGTTTGCCACTGCAGCATTTACATGCTGTAGGTCACCACGGCCATGAGGCATGCAGTACTCTCAAATTCAGTGGCTTACAAGTGAAACTTAACTTCCGCGTAATGTGTATGACAATTTGCTGTTTAAGCTTTAGCGTTTAAGGGGACATGCTCGTGAAAATGACAAAAAATTTAAAAAAAAATTTGTTGGTCTATAGAAAAGGACATTTTATGCTAATTTCAAAAATGTATAGTTTATGGGCATTATCATTTTCAGTTCACTCTAAAATTGAGGTTGAATGTAATGTTGCACAGGGGCCACGCCCATCTGTTAGTTTGAACTGCTTCAGAATATGTGATGCATTATTTTGTTCTTCCGTTTTTCCGCGTCCAGGACCGCAAAAATGGTTCAAATGGGTCTGAGCACTATGTGACTTAAGTTCTGAGGTCATCAGTCCCCTAGAACTTAGAAGTACTTAAACCAAACTAACCTAAGTACATCACACACATCCATGCCCGAGGCAGGATTCGAACCTGCAACCGTAGCGGTCGCGCGGTTCCAGACTGTAGCGCCTAGAACCGCTCGGCCACACCGGGCGGCCCAAGACCGCACAGCATAGGTAAACAGTGAAGTACAAATCTGGTGAAGGACGTAGGAGAACGCCGTCGACGCAGCAATGTGATTGCCACTACCAAAGGGAGAGAAAAGTCGATCTCGGCAGAAACAGAACTAACGGTGGAAGAAAACGTGTCTTGAAAAGCCACACTTGATGCCCTGACGCTGCATCCCTCCTGTCCGTTCTCCCCTCATAGCCAAATGCCGGCCTATTACAAACAGAGCCAGCGATCTTCTTCGAAAACTGCAAGCTAAATTCGCCCCACCTATACGGGCGCCAATGAAACAAGGCGCCGAGAAGACAGAGATAAAATAAACCACAGCCCAGTACGACCTTATATTCCGTAAGTTTAGTCATTGTGAGCAGCGTGAAGTTTTGGCGCGACTTTTAACGCTTCATCTATGTTCTTGCCACTATCCTTATTGAGTTAACCCAGTCTGGGCTCTCCTAAGTGTTAAGTGTTTTCTTTTATTTAACACGGGTAGGGCGGGCCTTGCAACTAAAAATTTTCTACTTCCTGTGAATGACGCAAAATTGCATTTACTTACTGTAGCTCTATGTTACATCACCTGGTATCAGGGATCTTTTCTTTAATTTTCTTTTCTTATTGTTAAACAGACTGTTGATGAAGAAAGGGGTGCAACTAATACCTCAATCTAAATCTGATCCGTAGAGTGTGAGATTCACCTACTTATTGCCACGCTAAATTTGTAAGGTGTCAGGCAAATCCAACACCTTACATGAAAACCCTGACATGATAAGCAAATCCAGTAGTATGGCGCATAGCTCCAAATAAATCTTGACGCTAAATTAACCAAAGTAATACGAGTAACGAGTGAGCAAAGGGAATACCACAGACTAACACAAGAATGCCTAAATGCATGTCGTACCTTCCCACCGTGAGGCAGACGCAGTTCCGAGGGGAGAAACGAGAACAGAAGCCGAGAGCAGAACCATGTTAAGCTAGAAGGCCCTACGATAAGGGACGGACTGGACACCCACGTTGCCAGCTAACCACTAGAGCCACACAACACGCACGTTTTAGCGTGAGACTTTTTCGCGTCTCTGTTACGTCAAGGACAACCCCCAGCCGATGTTAAAAGGTAGAGCCCTCCAGAAGAACAGTATAGGTCTTACGATAACACAAAGGGGCCACTACCACCCGCAAGTTTTAGCGTGAGCCTTTTCGCGTGTCTGTTACATTAGGACCACCCCCCAGCCCATGTTAAAAGATAGAGCCCTCCAGAAGAACAGTACAGAACTTACGATAACGCTAAAAGGACCACACCAGCTGCAGGTTTTAGTGTGAGACTTTTTCGCGTCTCTGTTACGTTGCAAACTTTAAAAACATTGCCCCACCACGAAAAGTATAACGTTTCTCGTTGGATAGAAAGAATTTTTGTAGGCGGAGCTTAAGGTTAACATTGAGACCCTGATTGGTCAGATGAAAACACAGCCAGATGGTTTTTTTTAAAACCAACTTCGGTAAATTATGGTAAGGAGAAGTTAGGAGGGCGATGCTTCCGAGACGTCGAGCTGGATGGAGCTGTGTCGCCCAGAGCCCCCTGACACTGCCTAACCAACGACAAACTAATGAATGTGCGCGATGCCGCATAACAGCGCATAAAGCTTCACTCAGAACTGCAGAAGCCTCACCAGTTACACCCCCGTTTTGCGTAATACTAGTGTCGATTGTCAATTAAAGCTCATGGTGTTCACATTTGCCACTTAAAGTAAAAACCTGAAACGCGATGATATCTCTGCTATATAGTTATTGCGAAACCACATCAGCCACTGTAATTTACGACAAGTTAGATAAGTAATTAAAGATAATTGAGGGTCACTGTAGACCATTTTGATAGTTTTCTCTCTTGTGAAACTTAATTTAAACCTAGATTATAGATGTGATATGGCATAGGTCATCCTTCGATCCATTGTAGAACTTGGAAACCCATTCAGGGAATATTCGTTCACATTTTTGTTGAACGCAGTTGGTTTTTACCATCCTGTATTAAAACATTTCCTTTTTCAATAGTGCAATTTATAAACGATGTTTTGTGAGTAGAATAAAATTTCCAATGGTAAACTTAACTGTATTTCCCTAATACTTCCTCTGAAACCCTCTACAACCTCTGGTACTTTCAGTTTATTCAGGCCCCCTCTCCTTAAATTCCTACTTTCTCGGAGTTTCTTCAGTTTTTCTCTGCAGTTCATAACCAATAAATTGTGGTCAGCGTCCACATCTGCCCCTGAAAATGTCTCACGATTTACAATCTGGTTCCTAAACTTCTGCCTAACCATAATATAATAATCTATCTGAAACCATGCGGTGTCTCCTGATCTCTTCCACGTATACAACCGTCTCTCGTGGTTCTTAAACCAAGTGTTAGCTATGATTAAATTCTGCTGTGTGCAACATTATATCAGGCGGCTTCCTCTTTCATTCCTTTCCCTCAGTCCATATTCGCCTACTACTTGTCCTTCTCTTCCTTTTCATACTACCGAATTCCAGTTTCCCACGTTAAGTTTCGGCTCCCTTAACTATCTGAATAATTTATTTTGTCTCCTCATACGTTTAATTAATCTTCTCATCTGCAGAGCTAGCTGGCACAAAAACTTGTACTACTCTGGTTGGTGTGGGATTCGCGTCTATCTTGGCTACAATAATGCGTTCACTGTTCTGTTCATAGTAGCTTAACCGCATCCCTATTTTTTATTCATTATTATACTACTCCTGCATTACCTCTATTGCATTATTTCTATTTGATTTTGTATTTATAACCCGGTATTCACCTGACCAGAAGTCCTGTTCCTCCTGCCACCGAACTTCACTAGTTCTCACTATGTCTAACTTCACCTGTCTATTTCCCCTTTTAAATTTTCCAATGTACTTACCCTATTAAGGGATCTGATCCGTAGAAAGGCAGTTTTGTTTCTCCTGATAACGACGCCCCCTGATTAGTCACTGCCCAGAGACCCGAAAGGGGTACTATTTTACCTTCGGAATATTTTATCCAAGAGGATGCCATCATCATTTAACCATACAGTAGAGCTGCGTGCTCTCACGAAAAATTACAGCTGTTCTTTCCCCTTGCTTTCAGCCGTTCGCAGGGATCCATCTTAGGGCCATTGCTTTTTCTTGTGCACATTAATGATCTCTCATCAGTTACACTGCCAGAAGCAGAGTTCGTTTTGTTTGCAGATGACACAAGTATTGCAATAAATAGTATGTCGAGTGTAGTTCTAGAAAGATCTGCTAATGATATTTTCATGGATATTAATAAATGGTTTAAAGCCAACTCACTGACATTAAACTTCGAAAAGACTCACTATATGCAATTCAGAACCTGTAAGAGCTTTCCACCCAGCATATGCATAAAGTACGAAGAAGAGCAGATAGAAGAGGTTGACAGTCTTAAATTCCTGGGATTACAACTTGATAATAAATTCAGTTGGGAGGAGCACACCACAGAACTGCAGAAACGCTTTAACAAATCTGTATTTGCAATTCGAGTGTTAGCAGACATAGGCGACATAAAAGTGAAAAAGCTTGCATACGTTGCCTACTTTCATTCCATAATGTCATATGGTATAATATTTTGGGGTAACTCTTCAAGTCAAACAGTCCAAAAGCGTGTAATACGTACTATTTGTGGAGTAAACTCACGGACGTCTTGTAGAAACCTCTTCAAAGAACTGGGTATACTAACTACTGCCTCTCAGTATATTTACTCCTTAATGAAATTTGTCCTAAATAATATATCTCTTTTTCCAACAAACAGCTCAAGCTTAGTTCATACATACAATATCAGGAACAAAAATGATCTGCACAAGGACTTAAAAGCACTTATTTTAGTTCAAAATTGCGTCCACTACTCAGGAACACTCATCTTCAATAATTTGCCAGCAAACATAAAAAATTTTGTTACAAATAGAGATCAGTTTAAAAGGAGCCTGAAAGACTTACTAGTGGCCAACTCCTTCTACTCCATTGACGAATTTTTTAATAGAAACAAATGATGTGTTGTATATATTTATACTATTAGTATTCTTATTTCAGCTTAAAAAAATAAAAAATAAAAAAAAAGGTGACGTGTCCCACATCCACGAGGATCTCCTCAACACGGATCTATGGAACGAAAGGTAATCTAATCTAATCTAAAGGCCGGTTTGCTTGGTGTTACTTTGTCAGATCAGTCTGTCATCCAAACAGCTGCCCCTGAAACTGCTGGAAAGGCTACTGCCTCTCCTCAGGAACAAAACGTTTGTCTGGTCCTCAAGAGATACCCTTTAGTTATTATGGTTGCACCTACGGCACGGTTATCCGTGCTGCTGAGGTAGCAAGTTTCTCCACAAAGATCTATGTCCTTGGTTCATGAGGGGTTGTCGTAATAAATTGTAATTCAGATATTTATTAACGAATGTTATCCAACTTCCATTTGTGGAGGCCTTCTTTGTCCTTCCTAATAGAGGTGTATTGAGGCGTCTGAAACCTTAGCCCACCTTAATGGAAGGGCCTGTGTGCTCGTATGGTACCACTATACTGGTCGACGTCGGAGTTCTTCCTGCATCAACGACCTCTCAAATATTCATACATTGCTTCCTGTGGAGTGCATCCTTTAGTGGGCCAAACAGATGGTACTTTGTTAATTTTTATAGTCTTCAGTTAGGTGGCGAGGAATCCAGCGGGCACACACCTTTGAGTACCCCAAATGGTGGACGAGTGTCTCAGCACTACCAAGACTACTGTCATCTGCCCGACACCTCGAATGAAAGTATCCGCATGTTTCAACAGTACAGGAGTCGCAGCTGCGTGCAGCCGGGCGGCATGCCGGAGATCGGGCAGGTTTGCGTGACCTTGTTGATGTCTCGCCCGACGACCCACCGTGCTTTTGTTCACTCCCAGGTCTCCGTTGACATTCTGTAAGCGCTTCAAAATATCTGCGACGCTCTGATTTTCCGCCAAAAGATATTCAACAGCTGCTCTTTGACTGCAACGCACTTCCGTTATAGACGTCATGAAAATATAGGGGCTGAAGCGGGAATACTAGCGATGTCCCACAACAAATTCCGAATTTTTCAGCCGAAAATGGCCGAGAAAAGAATGTGATGTATTAGTTATCGAACGCCCCTCATAGATGCATGCACTGATTCGGTTGAGGATGGTATCATAAGGCAGTAGTATCCTCACCCGAGGCAAGCTGTCCCATTGCTGTTGCAATTGGTCCTTGATATCTTGGATACTGGCACCGCGACGGAGCTAACGTCGTAATTCAAATTTGGTCTCACGCTTCTACCATCGGTGAAATATCTGGGTGTCTTGCTGGACAGAGAGGTATTTGACATCACGCTTACCGTTTATAAAGACGGGTACCATGTGTGGACGGTAATCATCTTGTTGAAAAACGTCACTCCGATACTATAGCATGAGAGGTAACGCTTTCCGTTCACGGCACACTTCCAGGTGCAGCCGTTTGTGTTCTGGTCTTAAAGACAGCCTATGCATACGACGGTAATTCCCTAGTCCGGCTGATACTAACCTCCAGACAAAGGTGCAGGATCACTGAATATGTTATAGAGAGTCCATTACTTGTTTTCGGATGATTGGCGCAGAAGGGGACACCATGTGCTTCGTGCACAACACTGTCTTACGTGACCACGCCTGGTCGACCGGAAACTTGATGGCGAGCATGTTTGCCTTCACCTTCTCACGCAGTCCACCATCGGGCTTCTTACAAACTCTGGTAATGTCTCACATGAGTATGCAGCATCTCCATTTCCTTCGCAGTGATCACTCAATATCTGATGCTATTCACGCCCCCTTGTATACCCTACCAGGTCACAACAGTGATACACTCTTGTGCCGATTGTACCTGTCACAGAGAATTTGCAACTTTACATTGCAGTGTACATACTCCCCACCTAGGGTGCGTAAATGTAGGAAGTTTCATAGACGTTCGACTATGTACTCTGAGGATTTGCTTTCTTGGGTGGACAGTGTATTATGGTTCCCTTTTTCCCACAAACATTTTATATGTCAATTCTGTTACTCTGCTGGAAAAAAATAACTTCCTGTAGAAGTATCAGCATTTATCACGACCGACTGAGGTTTTCTCAGTGATTAGCACATTGGACTCGCAATCGGAAAGACGACGGTTCAAACCTGCGTCTGGCAATCCTGATTAAGGTTTTCCGTGATTTCCCTAA
This sequence comes from Schistocerca gregaria, assembly GCF_023897955.1. Lineage (NCBI taxonomy): Eukaryota > Metazoa > Arthropoda > Insecta > Orthoptera > Acrididae > Schistocerca > Schistocerca gregaria. The sequence continues at coordinate 1,054,400,660 of NC_064920.1, forward strand.
ATAGCTTCAGGCAAATGCTGGAATGGTTCCTATTAAATAGCACGGCCGACTTTCTTCCCCACCCTTCCGTAATCCAATTGACCGACAACCTCGCTGTTTGGTCCCCCCCCCCCCCCCCCCAGCTCAAGCAACCAATAATGAATAACGAAATAAAATCATTCGTAGTACCTTCAGCCTTCTCTCGAAGGAATCTAGAGGATTAAACCCATATATAGTGGACGAAGAATGTTTAACAGAAACAAAAACATCTGTTAAAAGTAAAAACAAAATATGTCTAGTTAAAAGTCATATAAAAATTCTGTGACGCCTTCGTAAGACATTGTCTCCACTTCACCCAAACTATGTAGGTGAGACCAGATGTGGTTTAAAAGTACTTGAAACAGGTCACCAGAGTGTTGCAGAAGCAACGAAAAATGCACACGAAAATCAAAAAGTGCAAAATCTCCTATAATGTGGATGTTTTACTCAAGCTTGAAATGTGGTTCAAATGATTCAAATGGCTCTGAATACTATGGAACTTAACATCTGAGGTCATCAGTCACCTAGAACGTAGAACTACTTAAACCTAACTAACCTAAGGACATCACACTCATCCATGCCCGAGGCAGGATTCGAAGCTGCGACCGTAGTGGTCGCGCGGTTCCAGACTGAAGCGTCTAGAACCGCTCATCCACAACGGCCGGCGCATGAAATTTAGCGCGGACTTTAATGCAAGATGCTTTTAGTAATTTATACAAAGAAACTATGCATGAAAATCTGGCAGAAAATCCAAAGCACAGAGAGGCAAGACAGAGTTAATATATTCATTGCGCCTTAGCAATGCTAATCAACCGCTGACGGTGCCACCAGAGCAGAGTTACGAAACATGGTTTCTCAAAATTTCTTCACCAAAGAAGACGAAATAAATACCGCATAATTCGAATCAAAAACAGCTGCCAACAAGAGTAAGTTAGAATTACGTGTCCTCGGTGAATAGGAGCAGCTCAAAACACTTAATGAAAGCAAGCCTTCTGGTCCAGATTGTAAACCAATTACGTTCTGTTCAGAGTGCGGTAATCCCATACCTGTACACAACCGCACGATCGACAATAGATCCGTACCTAAAGACTGGAAAGTTGCACTGGTCACATCAGTACTGAAGAAACGAAATAGGAGTAATCCGCTAAATTACAGACGCATATCACTAACATGGATTTGCAGTAGGATTCTGGAAGATATGCTGTGTTCGAACAATACGGATTACCTCGAAGAAAATAATTTATTGACAAATAGTCAAGACGCATTCAGAAATTCTCTGTGTTGTGTAACGCAACCAGCTCTTTATTCACACGAAGTAATGATTGCTATCGGCAAGGGATCTCAAATTGATTCCATATTTCTAGATTTCCAGAAGGCTTTTGACACCATTGCTCACACGGTACTTCTGATCAAATTGACTCAATTGTAGAATTGTATTCATTATTTCCTGTCAGAAAGGTGACAGTTCGCAGTAACTGACGAAAGCCATCGAGTAAAACAGAAATAATCTGTCGTCCACCAAGGAAGTGTTATAGACCCTGTGTTGTTCATAATGTATACAGGGCGGTTCATTGATCATGACCAGGCCAAATATCTCACGAAATAAGCAACAAACGAAAAAAACTACAAAGAACGAAAGTCGACTAGATTGAAGGGTGGAAACCAGACGGCGCTATGGTTGGCCCGCTAGATGGCGCTGCCATAGGTCAAACGGTTATCAACTTTTTTTAAAAATAGGAACCCCCGTTTTTCTTACATATACGTGTAGTAAGTAAAGAAGTATGAATGTTTCAGTTGGGCTACTTTTTTCACTTTGTGATAGATGGCGCTGTAATAGTCACAAACATGTGGCTCACAATGAACAGTTGGTAACAGGTAGGGTTTTTAAATTAAAATACAGAACGTAGGTACGTTTGAACGTTTTATTTCGGTTGTTCCAATGTGATATATGTATCTTTGTAAACTTATCATTTCTGAGAAGGCATGCTGTTGCAGCGTGATTACCTGTAAATTTCACATTAATGCTATAAATGCTCAAAACGATGTCCGTGAGACATTTGGCCCGGTCACGATCAATGGATCACACTGTATAAACGATTTAGATGACAATCGGAGCAGCCCTCTTAGATTGTTTACAGATGATGCCGTCATTTACCGCCACATAAAGTCATCTACTGATCAAAATTAGTTGAAAATGATTTAGACAAGATGGGCATATGGTTAGGATAGTGGCAGTTGACTATAAATGATTAATAGCATGAAGTCATCTTGTGTGAACTAAAGGGAATCTGCTAAATTTAGTTACACGGTAAATCACTCACATTTAAAGGCTGTGAATTCAACTAAATACTTAGGGACTACACAATTATGAATAAATTAAACTGGAGCGATCACACAGTGTTGTAGAGAAAGGGAACCAACGAATGCAGTTTATTGGCAGGACACTTAGAAAATGCAACAGGTGTACTGAAGAAACTGTCTACACTTTTCAGTCGTCTTCTGGAGCATTGCTGCAGGGTGTGCATTCTGCATCATACAGCACGAATCTCGTGGTCGTGCGGTAGCGTTCTCGCTTCCCACGCCCGGGTTCCCGGGTTCGATTCCCGGCGGGGTCAGGGATTTTCTCTGCCTCGTGATGGCTGGGTGTTGTGTGCTGTCCTTAGGTTAGTTAAGTTTAAGTAGTTCTAAGTTCTAGGGGACTGATGGCCATAGATGTTAAGTCTCATAATGCTCAGAGCCATTTGAACGAATCTGCATCATATAGAACTGACGAAGGACGTCGAAAAAGTTCAAATATGGGCAGTTCCATCAGTATTCTCTCGAAACAGGGGAGAGAGTGCCACGGGTATGATACGCGACTTGGGGAAACAATCCTTAAAACTAAAGTGTTTTTCATCGGGTCAAGAATATTTTCACGAAATGTCGATCACCAACTTTCTTCTCCGAATGCGAAAATATTTTGTCGCCGTCTACCTGCGCAGGGAGATGTGATAATTGTAATAAAATAAGAAAAATAAGAGAATGTGAAGAAAGATTAAAGTATTCTGTTTTATCGCACGCTATTCGAGAATGGAACGGTATAAATGTAGCTTGAAAGTGGCCCGATGAACCGTCTGCCAGGCACTTAATTCTGGATTGCAGAGTAGTAATGTAGATGCAGGGACAGATCGTGTGTTCTCCTAGGAAGCGTAGTAGGACCAAAATTCAAGAGACAGGGCCAGCAACTGCATCAGATTGATGGCTGGCAGTGCTATTGTGTACAGGGAAGTTTTGCAGTTGAACGATCGTAAATAAATACAGGAAATGCTGTTTATGAATAGCACTCGCTGTAACGAATGACTGTAGTGTTTAAATGTGGATAAATGCCATACACGTACTGAAATATCGCGATAGTATTTGATTACTAGATCAGTCGCAAACATCTTGAGACCTTTATTTCGTCTAAGTAGGTATAACACTAAGAACCAAATCGAACTGTGGGGTGAACATGTAAAAATCAGAAGTAAAGAAGGCTATCTAAACTCTTACAACCGTTTTACGGATTCTCGCTAAATGAAATGCATCCATAAAGGAACTCACGTAAGAGCCGATATTGAGGTCGATCCTAGATTATTGTTCCAGTGATTGGAGTCCTTTTCCAACAGGCGTGAGAACAATCGCACTAATTCAGAAAAGCGCTGGTAGTAGCCTAGCAGCCGAGCACAGGCCATACGAAAGTATACAGGTAATTCTCAGGAAACATAAACGGAAATCTTTGAAAGTGAGAGACATCTTTTTTCTCTTGAAATCTTGTTGCGGATGTCTAGGAAGCCGACAATTGAGAGAAACTGTGAAACAGTATTCTGACTGTATCCTACACTTCATATAACAGCTATAAGAATAGAATAAATTAGGGTTTGTACCACGAATTCTGCAGACAGTTTTCCCTGGCTCATTAAGCAAATGGATTAGGACAGAAGACGGCTACTATTGGTACAAAGTATCGTCCTCCGTGCATTGCGAAATGATTTGTGGTGTGTAGATGTAGATGCAGTCTTAAACTCATTGCTAACTTCTGCAACCAAGCGTTCTTGACACGTTGTCACCATAAAAAACCACCACCATCACCACTATCACCACCATCATCATCATTATAGCCACCAACACAACATCACCATCACCTGCACCACAACCTTATATGGATTTGCAAATCAAGTTTCTTGTCTATGATGTACAGTTACCCACCGTGTCTCCCTTCGCGTTCTGCTATTTATGTTTTTCATTACCTTGTTGCTCACTGCTTTGGTTTCTTACCGTTTCCACATATTACTGGCTGTTATCCGCCTTCATTTGGGAGCCGCCGTGGTAGAATGACGGTCTGCGTTTTCCTTTCAAGCGGCACCCAACGAATTACTCTCCTTAGCCAACCTCTTCATCTCAGAGTAGCACTTGCGCCAACACACTCTATTATTTGTTAGATGTATTCTAGTGTCTCTCTTCCTTTACATTTTTTTTGCCTTCCGTAGCTCCCTATTTACAGTGTGATTTAGACCCATATATACATCTTCAGCTACATGACTACTCTGCAATTGACACCTAAGTGACTGGCAGAGGGTTCTTAGAACCACTTTCACACTTTTTCTCTACCATTCCAATGTCGAACAGCGCGGGAGAAACTAACACTTAAATCTCTCCCGACCAGCTCTGATTTCTCTTAGTCTATTACGATGATCTTTTGTTCCTATGTAGGTTGGCGTGAAGAAAATATTTTTACATTTGGAGGAGAGGTTGGAGACTGAAATTTCGTGAAACGATCTCACTGTATCGAAAAACGCCTTTGTTTTAATGTTCGCCATCCCAGAGGCCTTTCAAATGGTTCAAATGGCTCTGAGCACTATGGGACTCAACTGCTGTGGTCATCAGTCCCCTAGAACTTAGAAATACTTAAACCTAACTAACCTAAGGACATCACACACATCCATTGCCCGAGGAAGGATTCGAACTTGCGACCGTAGCAGTTGCAGGGTTCCGGACTGCGCGCCTAGAACCGCGAGGCCACCGCGGCCGGCCCAGAGGCCTTTGTTTTAATGATTGTCAACCGAGCTCGCTTATAACATCCGTGACGTTTTCTCCCCTATTTCAAGATAGTACTTCTGCCGCGGTGGCCGTGCGGTTCTGGCGCTGCAGTCCGGAACCGCGAGGCTGCTACGGTCATAGGTTCGAATCCTGCCTCGGGCATGGGCGTGTGTGATGTCCTTAGGTTAGTTAGGTTTAAGTAGTTATACGTTCTAGGGTACTTATGACCTAAGATGTTGAGTCCTATAGTGCTCAGAGCCATTTGAACCATTTTTCAAGATAGTACAAAACGAGATTCATTCTTCGGACTTTTTCGATGATCCCCGTCAATCCTATTGGGTAAGGATCCGATAGCGCACAATTGTACTCTAGCGGAGGACGGACAAGCGTGATGTAAGCAGTCTCTTTCTAGATCTACATGTACACATACACTCCGCTAGCTACCTTGTGGTGTGTGGTGAAGAGTACTTTATGTACCACCGTAATTTCTCCCCATACCTCAACCCACAGCGAATAGTTCTCGGGAAGAGCGATTACCGGTAGGACTCCATGTGGGTTCGAATCTCTCTAGTTTTATGTTAATAGTATTTTCCCGTGATATTCGTTGGTGGAAGCAATATATTTGTTGCGTCATCTAGAAACGTGCTTTCTCGAAACTTAAGAATAGTCCACGTGGTGATGCAGAGCGCCTTTGTTGCAGCGTCTGTCACTGCAGTTGGTTGATAATCTCTGTGACGCTTCCGTGCTTACTACTCTGAAGAGCCAAAGAAACTGGTACAACTGCCGAATATCGTGTAGGGCTCTCTTCAGCACGCGGAAGTGCCTCAACACGACGTGGTACGGACTCGTCTAATCTCTAAAACAGTGCTGGAGGCAACTGATACCATAAATCTTGCAGGGCTCTCCATAAATCCGTAAGAGTACGACGGGGTGGAGATCTCTTCTGATCAGCACTTTGCAAGGCATCCCAGATACGCTTAATAATGTTCATGTCTGGAGCCAGTCTGCAGCAATTCTGGACGTGTGGGGTGTTCCATTGTCCTGCTGGAATTGCCCAAGTTCGTCGGAAATCACAATGGACATCAATGGGTACATGTGATCAGACATCAGTTTCTGGAAGCTGCATGACAGCCAATAATCTGATGAATTTCGCTCCAAAGAAATAAAATATTCGTCAAGACAGTATCGATACAATACCATAGGCAGTGAGGCGTGTAGTTTTTCTTTCATAAAAAAATATGGCTGCTCTCATTTGTAAACATTTGGAAAAATACATAATAATAAACTGTGTAAGCTACAAACCAAAGTGATAGATAGACAGTATTTGGTTCGTAGGAAACTAAATAATTCTCGTGGGCGCAAGTCGCCGAAGTGGCGTAACATCGACTTGCACCCGGCGAACTGTCTACCCGACGGGAAGTCCTGGTCACACGACATTTTTTCGTAGGATATATCTGTGGCATATGAATTTGTGTAGCTGCATTTAGGTCTGTATTGAAACCTCTGCTTGATCATCATTCGACTGTTCAAGCTAATATTGACTGGACTGCACAAGCACGCTTCGCCCTATATAAAAGTTGTCGGAGGACTCAAAGCTATTTAGTTATTAAGAGTCGGATGACTGAATATTAGAAACGTAGAATTGTGGATGATACAATGCTGAGATATGCTGGAGATTTACGGAATTGGCAGTTCGACTGAAGTTCAAGTGGGTGTGAGGTTATCGGTATTTTAACGCATCTCAAATGTCAGTTTCTGTGTGCTGGCTGCATGAAATACAGAATGAATTAACAACTTTTGAATACATCGTGGGAGCAGACAGTGATCAATGTTATTACTAATAGTTACCACTAAATTTGGTCTTGATCACAGATTTATTTATTCTGGTAACCGGTTCCAGTATCACAGCAGTGATTTACCACCAGGAGGAGGCACCTGCTGATACAGCGTTTTCGTCTGAAGATGTCCACAGTCGTGGTCGAAACCGGCTACCAGAATAAATAAATTGGTGATCAAGACTGATTTTAATAGTAACTAGCAGAATGAATTACTGGAACCTTCCTTTTTTCGGAGAGCTAACTTATCACATAATTAACGACCGATAATTAATAAAATTCTTAAATATTCGTACGAATACAGACAAAATAGTAGACTTTTTAACCTGAAAAGTACATGATATTCTGTTATTTAGTGTAAAATGGTTTATTTATCATAAAAAATTAAGAGGATGTAATACATAAACTTTCTGAAGAACTGACTTTATATAATTTATCAATAAGCATGACTTACAACAGACGACGTTTTCCAGCAGACGGAAATGAAATATGAAAAGCTGAAGATTGTAAGTAACCATTTTATGTTATTTTCAGATTACGTACTCAAATGATCGACATGTCGTTATTGCGTGAGTGAAAGATTTCAGGCTAGAAAAGCTTTTGAAAATGGCTAGTTAATGCCGAATTAGGTCTAGAATGTGATAAAGAAGAGCAGTCGTTATATTTCGTTAGATGTTTTTCCTACCCATTCAGCTTATACATCTTTACTACGTCGGGGCTAGTCCACAGATGAGTTACACACTCGAGAGAGGAGAGAAGGCAATTATTAACATGTGCGACTTTCTAAGTAAAAATTTGTCATTCAGTGAGTAGGAGACCACGAATATTTACACTTTGTGCTTACCATTACCAAAATGTTGTAAGGAACGTGTCCGATTTGTTGAACAACTATTCCGACTCCGAACCCAACTCCGCACTAAATCCTTCTGATAAAAGGGAAGGAAAAAAAAGACATTATAGCAGTAACAATGATCATTTGCGAATGCATTTAGGGTAATGGTATCCGCCCTGATTGGAGTAATAGCAACAACCATATCAAGTGACCATCGGTATCCTAACTGCAACCACCATGAGTTCAGGTTAATGGTAATCACCATAACTGAGTAACGGCAGTCACCATGATAGCTTACCCTCAGTACCCCAATAGGACAGTAGTACTAATAGGTAACGTCCGCGTCTTCTGGTAAATAATATGGACATTTTTAAATTTCTTTAATGTGCACTGCAGCTTGTAAGTCAGATAAATAGTGTCATGTGTGATTTGTAATGTTTTTTGCGTATTTTATTAAACGATGCAGGAAGTTTTCTGTTTATTTAGAGCTTATAATAGAATGACCGAAATTTGCTCATTGTCAGATGCAGTGTAACCTTGCACGTAAATTGAAAGTGGAGAGCGGAAGAAAAGAAAGCAAAGGGAGGGGATCGCCGCTGTCTGCTGCATCGGGGCATTACGCGGAATCGGCGGAGGCGAATGAAAATGTGTACCGGGGCGGAATTCGAGTCCAGTATCTCATGCTTACTGAACAGATGCTCCAACGACTGAGCCATCTGGGACAAGGGGCTATCGCAACTGCGCGGACTATCTCGGCGCGTCTTGTGGCCAATTCACATTCCCATCGACCGCAATCTATCAGCATTCTCTGTCCATTTCCTCCACGTTCACTACCTGAGATTCCCACAGGAGGTCCGACATATTTGTGCATCGGCACTGAAGATGTTGACTCAATTGCCCAACTAGACCTGTCAAATTATGACACCTCGCATTCATACAGCTTAACTTGTAAGTTCATATGCGAGCCATGCATATTTTTTACTATTACGGAAAAATGTCACAACAATAGTACCACATGTGTTTTGTAATGTTACAGATGAAGTCTTTACGTATTTTGTTAAATAAAATAGAAAATTTTATTTTGTTGCAAACATGGAATTTTCGTTCGCAATGAAAGTTTCGCATCGAACCTCGTCCACCATTGTCTCTGATGGGTCAGTGTTTACATATTGTATTTGGTATTTAGAAAATATGTACAGTAGTTTAATTTCAAATGTTCAAATGTGTGTGAATTCCTAAGGGACCAAACTGCTGAGGTAATCGATCCCTAGTCTTACACACTACTTAAACTAACTTATGCTAAGAACAACACACGCACCGATACCCGAGGGAGCATTTCAATCTCCGGCGGGAGGGGCCTCACAATCCGTGATATGGCGCCTCAAACCGCGCGGCCACTCCGCACGGCTGTACTTTAAGTGATAAAATGCATTGAAGATCTGGCTAAAACACAACAGTTTTAGTATTGTTTGTTGTGCTAAGGCGTCAGAAAATTTGACATTGGAGGTTAAACATGATAGAGGAACATAACAACGTGTAGGTCCAAGCTCAAAAGTATTAAAGGAAGCTATTTTACTCAATAAGTTATATTTTTATGAAAACTGAGAGAGGCGAGGGACAAAGGAAAGGAAACTGAAGGGACTATTGATGTCAGCTACATCGGGGTTATCGTAAAGTCAGCGGAGAGGTGCAAAAATGTGTGCCAGATCAGGATTCGAAGGCATGATCTCCTGCTTGCTAGGAAGTTGCATTAACCACTACGCCATCGGAGCACTGAGTTTATCGCATTTTCACGGACTATCTCGGCACGCAGCACGGCTGGCTCACATTCCCACCTAACGCGACCTATTCACACTCCCTGTCCACTTCCTCCATGCTCGTTACTTTGAGATTTCAGCCGGAGGCCGTACATAATTGTGCATCTGCGCTGGAAGTGGTTGGTTCTGGATGCGTTATCTTCTTCCTCCCCTACAATGATCCTAGGTCATGTGATGACAAATATACACTCGGCAATTGCGAATATATATATATATATATATATATATATATATATATATATATATATATATATATACACTCCTGGAAATTGAAATAAGAACACCGTGAATTCATTGTCCCAGGAAGGGGAAATTTTATTGACACATTCCTGGGGTCAGATACATCACATGATCACACTGACAGAACCACAGGCACATAGACACAGCAACAGAGCATGCATAATGTCGACACTAGTACAGTGTTTATCCACCTTTCGCAACAATGCAGGCTGCTATTCTCCCATGGAGACGATCGTAGAGATGCTGGATGTAGTCCTGTGGAACGGCTTGCCATGCCATTTCCACCTGGCGCCTCAGTTGGGCCAGCGTTCGTGCTGGACGTGCAGACCGCGTGAGACGACGCTTCATCCAGTTCCAAACATGCTCAATGGGGGACAGATCTGGAGATCTTGCTGGCCAGGGTAGTTGACTTACACCTTCTAGAGCACGTTTGGTGGCACGGCATACATGCGGACGTGCATTGTCCTGTTGGAACAGCAAGTTCCCTTGCCGGTCTAGGAATGGTAGAACGATGGGTTCGATGACGGTTTGGATGTATCGTGCACTATTCAGTGTCCCCTCGACGATCACCAGAGGTGTACGGCCAGTGTAGGAGATCGCTCCACACACCATGATGCCGGGTGTTGGCCCTGTGTGCCTCGGTCGTATGCAGTCCTGATTGTGGCGCTCACCTGCACGGCGCCAAACACGCATACGACCATCATTGGCACCAAGGCAGAAGCGACTCTCATCGCTGAAGACGACACGTCTTCATTCGTCCCTCCATTCACGCCTGTCGCGACACCACTGGAAGCGGGCTGCACGATGTTGGGGCGTGCACGAAACCTGTAGCCTTCCGACGATGAATGAACGACAGGAAGTACGTTTCCGTTACCAACAACATCAGCGCCATCTTCTGTACAATAGGAGTAAACAACAATTGCAAACACAAACAAACACTATTCATGCAGTTTCGAATCAACTGTTGGGAGATACGTATGTGCATTACGTACCAGAATATGGCATCCTGCTGCTTGCACTGACGTCGTTTTGATACGGACATGACTTTCGTATTTTAACTATAACTCTGGAATTAAACGTTTATGGAAAAACATTTATAGAACATTTTTGTCTTATATTTACCTCACAAATACACCCTTAAAATATTTACATGCATTTCTGAATCACCCTGTATACACTCCTGGAAATGGAAAAAAGAACACATTGACACTGGTGTGTCAGACCCACCGTACTTGCTCCGGACACTGCGAGAGGGCTATACAAGCAATGATCACACGCACGGCACAGCGGACACACCAGGAACCGCGGTATTGGCCGTCGAATGACGCTAGCTGCGCAGCATTTGTGCACCGCCGCCGTCAGTGTCAGCCAGTTTGCCGTGGCATACGGAGCTCCATCGCAGTCTTTAACACTGGTAGCATGCCCCGACAGCGTGGACGTGAACCGTATGTGCAGTTGACGGACTTTGAGCGAGGGCGTATAGAGGGCATGCGGGAGGCCGGGTGGACGTACCGCCGAATTGCTCAACACGTGGGGCGTGAGGTCTCCACAGTATATCGATGTTGTCGCCAGTGGTCGGCGAAAGGTGCACGTGCCCGTCGACCTGGGACCGGACAGCAGCGACGCACGGATCCACGCCAAGACCGTAGGATCCTACGCAGTGCCGTAGGGGACCGCACCGCCACTTCCCAGCAAATTAGGGACACTGTTGCTCCTGGGGTATCGGCGAGGACCATTCCCAACCGTCTCCATGAAGCTGGGCTACGGTCCCGCACACCGTTAGGCCGTCTTTCGCTCACGCCCCAACATCGTGCAGCCCGCCTCCAGTGGTGTCGCGACAGGCGTGAATGGAGGGACGAATGGAGACGTGTCGTCTTCAGCGATGAGAGTCGCTTCTGCCTTGGTGCCAATGATGGTCGTATGCATGTTTCGCGCCGTGCAGGTGAGCGCCACAATCAGGACTGCATACGACCGAGGCACACAGGGCCAACACCCGGCATCATGGTGTGGGGAGCGATCTCCTACACTGGCCGTACACCTCTGGTGATCGTCGAGGGGACACTGAATAGTGCACGGTACATCCAAACCGTCATCGAACCCATCGTTCTACCATTCCTAGACCGGCAAGGGAACTTGCTGTTCCAACAGGACAATGCACGTCCGCATGTATCCCGTGCCACCCAACGTGCTCTAGAAGGTGTAAGTCAACTACCCTGGCCAGCAAGATCTCCGGATCTGTCCCCCATTGAGCATGTTTGGGACTGGATGAAGCGTCGTCTCACGCGGGCTGCACGTCCAGCAGGAACGCTGGTCCAACTGAGGCGTCAGGTGGAAATGGCATGGCAAGCCGTTCCACAGGACTATATCCAGCATCTCTACGATCGTCTCCATGGGAGAATAGCAGCCTGCATTGTTGCGAAAGGTGGATATACACTGTACTAGTGCCGACATTGTGCATGCTCTGTTGCCTGTGTCTATGTGCCTGTGGTTGTGTCAGTGTGATCATGTGATGTATATGACCCCAGGAATGTGTCAATAAAGTTTCCCCTTCCTGGGACAATGAATTCACGGTGTTCTTATGTCAATTTCCAGGAGTGTATTTTCAGGGCGCCACAACTCGCCCGTTACCTCACAAGTTTGTAACATGGAAAATTTTTGAAGGCATACAACACACTTGATGTTGCCACAACAGCTATCCAGACCAGATCCTAATACAATGAAAGAGAGCTGTATAAAATTTATTTGGCAAGCTCAATCGCAGTTTAGGACTGCGTGTAAAGTAACGAAGTCATAGGCAGCAGTTGCAGACTCCACGGATAATTAATTTAAAAAAAATCGTAAAATAAATCAGTCATTTTGGATAACTTAATGTATTTTCCCTAGCCAGCGAACATTACCATGGCTCACGTGCATTGAGGACCATTAATTGGAGGGGAAAAAGTAATTTCTACATTCAACTTTTGATTAATTTAGAAAGCGTACAAGATGAAAATCTGTAGTTTTTGGAGTCATTTCGTTTAAGATTTAAGTTGCAGCCATGCTGAACTGGAGGCAGACTAATTCCCCGTCGTTCGAGAAACAGTCGCCCAAACAAACATTCAAGCTAGAGAGTCAAGCAACAGTTCCCTCTCCACCCCGTGGAATGTTGGCTAAGGGAACTTATTCCCTGACTTCAGATTCACAACAAGATATGGCGTCCAGGTTTACAAATAGTGTGGACTGTCACTCTTCATTCGCATTTGGTTGCTAATACAGCATGGCTTCATTTCGCAATTAGTAGCAGAGTGGAAGTTACCGCCATTTTATACGCAAGCATTGTCTTCTTTCACCTTGGGGGCAGCCTTGTACCATGACCATCAAGTTTGGTCAGCACGATTCTTGGTACGAGTCCTACAGCAACCACACTGGTTGCGACAGTGAAATCACACCGATTGCACCAGTTCATCTGGTTTGCGAACTGCGTCGTTTGGTCCCTATTCCCATACTCATAATATGAAATTCATGGCTAATGTTCCTGATCTTCTTTGTTCATCTGATTGAAAATTCCTTGCTCTCTCTGGGGAATTGATATATTTTCGTTGTAGGTTTCATTGTATTTCGATATACTTTGTAGTTCATGCCTTGTCCCGTGGCAAGGTGCCCACTAGCCAAGTCACTCAGAATAGTGAGTGCACGCTATAAAACATTGTGATAGGACTAACTCCCATTTGTATCTTTGTCTGTAATATATTCAAAGTTAATCGTGTTCACTGCTTATCACTGATGTGGAACTTCCTCACAGATCCTTTTTCTTAATTAAATTTGCAAGTATGTGACAAAACGCCTGCAAAGAGAAGAAGCCCGATGATTTTATGGTCCACGAGCAGAGGATTAACAGATGAGCCTGTGTGACAAGGAAACAGTGATAGGCACTACATTCCGCCGTATCAGCTACAGACAGTTACTAAAAGTATGGTATTGCAACATGTAAGTTAGACAATAATCTTACAGTATGTGACACATTATTTTAGCAAACATGTGTGAAGGTTGCACAAAAAGTAATGCGCCGCACTTTTTCTTTCAAAAATTCTTTATTGAACACGATGAGAAGTACAGACACGAAAGAATGGTGTTTTGTCTACACATCCTATTTTTCCACCTAATCTCTATCACGGTGCCAGTGCTTCGCTGCGTGATTCACCTCCTAATCGTCCTCAAAATGTCTTCCGCGAATGGCATCCTTTAATGACCCAAGCAAGTGGAAGTCATAGGGGGATAGGGCAGGTGTGTCTGGTGAGACAGGTGTGGCAGTCGTGGATGGTCTCCCTGACCACGGCAAATCGTGGAGCTCCACCGAACCGCCTTCTGATGACCTCACCATCTACGCTCAGCGACTAACTGTACGTCTCTCAACAGTGGATTCTCCAGAGACTTTGCACACACGTTTGTGAATATTCCCCAAAGTTTTTTTTCTCTGTAGTGAGAAATTCAGTGGTGGCAGGTTGCTTGCAACGTACATCACCTACAGACGCCATTTTGAAACTGTCCTACAGCTACGCTGTCTGTCAGAACTGAGGGAAACTTGGCGCGCTCACTCAGGACTTCATATTTATGTTTATGTTATTTACTCTTTTAACGTAAGCAAAGCTATCGACAATACTGCTGTAACTTATAGTATTTCCACGTCTGAAATTCCTGTTGGCGAGGATTTGGATAAGCGGAAGGTAACAGGCCGCAAAAAACTAATTTGAGAGAAAATTCATAAATCTTTATTTCACTTTTAATTCAGGAAACTTCACAAGTAACAGCAAAGATAGTTAAACTTTAATCATTTGCGTAAGCTGAACCAACTTGATTAAGCTTTTTAAAACTTGAAATCAATAAGCAAACAGGAAAGACGTAATTCTTAATTCTTGCATAATATTTAAATTAGCTGTTTAAAATGCTTTCAGAGCCTCTCTTAGGAAACCAATTCTGTCTTCAGCTCTACTCAAGGGCACAACAATTCATATTATTAAGAACAGTTCGACAACACAACCAAGACACAGAAAAGATTTCACCATAAATTAGTCACAAGATACAACTTATTCAATGCAAACGAAAATAAGGTGAAACAATCCAGACACTAAACCAGTTGAAAACAGAGTAAATACCCAAGCAGAACAGTGATTCCATTTCAGTATTTCTCCCATAATAACATGTGGTTAACCACAAACCTTTAAAGCAATAGCTTAAAACATTATAGTATTAAAACCATACTAGTTCTTCGGCAAAAATGCTAGAACCATTTTTAATAAAACTCGAAAAACTAATATCTCACGGTACAGGGTTGTTTTATAAATCTTCTTTTTCTTATTAGCGTAAGAGGAAGTGCAATACCTAGCGTTAACGGATAGTGACTGGGCAACATACCGTTCACATTAAACGGTTATGCCTTATAAACGGTTGCAAGAGAAATCGTTGTAGTATGGTTGACGATTTTTTGTAATTGAAAAAGTTAAAACAATTCTATTTAGAGGAAACTGGACCGGCTAAAGCATTAACTTTATGTATACTATCAACACGGCGGTGCATCGAAAACATACGATGCTCACCTTTATGAGTGTAACCGATTGACTTCTTCAAAATGCTTAGATTAGTTCCAAACCCTGTAGTAAACATCAAAAACCAACATTATGCAGATTGTAAATGGTGTCAAATCTCTGCACAAGGAACCAGCTACTCACAGAGCCAGCTGCAACTTCCTTCAGTTCACTAGACTTCAGTTGTATCCTAAATATCATCAAATAATGCTGGATACGCCGATCTATAAGGGGCGTTCAAAATGAAACAAACATGGGGCATACTTACAGAAACCAGTACCTGTATGTTAGAAGTATTGACCCTGGCTGTTGAGACACTAGTCCCACTGTGACCCAAGGCGGTGAATGGCTGTCTCATAAACTTCCCAGGGCTGCTATGTTAACCAGTTCCGCACGTACAGCTGGATGTCGTCGTCCGAGGTGAATCGTTTGCCGCTCACAGCGTTTATAAGGGGACCAAAAACGGCGTAATCACAGGGAGAGAGGTCCTTACTGTATGGAGAGTGGCCGAGAACCTCCCATTTTAATTTCTGCAGGAGTGCCGCGACTGTGATGGACGTATGACACTTTTCACTTTCGCGGAGCAGAATGACCCCATGGGAGAGATTGCAAGGTCGTTTGGATTTGACCGCTTGGCAAAGGGTGGTTAAGGTTTGTGAGTAACGCTGGGCATTCATTATTATCCCGTGCTGCAGGAAGTGAATCAGAAGGGGGCCATTTGGTCAAAGAAGAAAGTCAGCATAGGGGGTAACGATTCATCTCGGACGACGACATCCAGCTGTACGTGCGGAACTGGTTAACATCGCAGACCTGGGAATTTTACGAGACAACAGTTCACCGCCTTGTGTCACAGTGGGATAAATGTCTCAATAGCGATGGTCAATACTTCTAACACACAGGTACTGGTTTCTGTAATTATGCCTCCGGCTCGATTCTTTGAACAGATTCACCCTCTGAAGGTGTTAACCAGCAGAACTTGACCACCACATATGACAGACTTATGGCAACTCCAATCAAAATAGTCACTACGCAACATCTTGAGCATTTGTTTCAGTTTTGGACAGGTTTAGGGAAGCTGGCCTTACAATCAAACCTAGTAAGGTGAATTTAGTGCGTCCAGATAAATCAGTTTTGAAAAACTTAGTTTCCAAAAGTGGGGTCAAGGTAGCTACAGGGCATGCAAGAGCCACTAGAGATTTCCCTCAGCCTAAGAACTGCAGGGAGATTGCACGATTCGTCAGGATGATTAATTAATACAAGTTCATTCCTGGACTCTCACAATTAGCAGTGCCTGTTAATAAGCTTCATCGTAAAGGCTTTCCCTGTCAATGAATGGATATTCAGCAACCAGCATTTGTTGTGTCAAAACTGGCCCTTGTGAGGTAAGAGGCGTGTTGTGGCGCCTTGGAAATAATATATGTTCGGAGTTGAGGCGGTCGCACAGGACGCTCCTTAAAGCCGGGTCCGGCAACAAACACGTGGTGACAAACGTTAGCCGGACGAGAGGGGTAGCCCCAGCGCATGGTCCAGCCGCGTGGCTGGGAATTCCGCCATGACGAGGACGGTGCTATATTTCGATGAAGGAGATGTCTATGCCGGGAGTGCCAAAGATGGCGTGCCGGACTTTGTGAAACCTGAATGACAGACGTTTCACCGTTCGTACAGAAATTAATAGTAGCCAGATGAATCATGATACCTCAAAAAGAAACATGTACATTACTGTTATTTGCACGACGATTCTGATGGTGTAATCAGATTTTCAATATTTTTACTAGCTTAAAATTTAGTATCTGACGGCAAATTATACAAGTAACACACACCAACGAATTTCCAAAAAATAAACGCCTCATCCGATTTTGTCAATCGTCGTGTCTTTAGAAAGCTATTAGTGTAAACCTAAATTGGTGTGAATTAAAGGCATCTAACTTAAATAGTACATGAGTTTTTTTTTTTTTTTTTGCCATCAGTCTACTGACTGGTTTGATGCGGCCCGCCACGAATTCCTTTCCTGTGATAACCTCTTCATCTCAGAGTAGCACTTGCAACCTACGTCCTCAATTATTTGCTTGACGTATTCCAATCTCTGTCTTCCTCTACAGTTTTTGCCCTCTACAGCTCCCTCTACTACCATGGAAGTCATTCCCTCATGTCTTAGCAGATGTCCTATCATCCTGTCCCTTCTCCTTATCAGTGTTTTCCACATATTCCTTTCCTCTCCGATTCTGCGTAGAACCTCCTCATTCCTTACCTTATCAGTCCACCTAATTTTCGACATTCGTCTATAGCACCACATCTCAAATGCTTCGATTCTCTTCTGTTACGGTTTTCCCACAGTCCCTACCATACAATGCTGTACTCCAGACGTACATCCTCAGAAATTTCTTCCTCAAATTAAGGCCGGTATTTGATATTAGTAGATTTCTCTTGGCCAGAAATGCCTTTTTTCCATAGCGAGTCTGCTTTTGATGTCTTCCTTGCTCCGTCCGTCATTGGTTATTTTACTGCCTAGGTAGCAGAATTCCTTAACTTCATTGACTTCGTGACCATCAATCCTGATATTAAGTTTCTCGCTATACTCATTTCTACTACTTCTCATTACCTTCGTCTATCTCCGATTTACTGTCAAACCATACTGTGTACTCATTAGACTGTTCATTCCGTTCAGCAGATCATTTAATTCTTCTTCACTTTCACTCAGGATAGCAATGTCATCAGCGAATCGTATCATTGATATCCTTTCACCTTGTATTTTAATTCCACTCCTAAACCTTTCTTTTATTTCCATCATTGCTTCCTCGATGTACAGATTGAAGAGTAGGGGCGAAAGGCTACAGCCTTGTCTTACTCCCTTCTTAATACGAGCACTTCGTTCTTGATCGTCCACTCTTATTATTGCCTCTTGCTTGTTGTACATATTGTATATGACCCGTCTCTCCCTATAGCTTACCCCTACTTTTTTCAGAATCTTGAACAGCTTGCACCATTTTATATTGTCGAACGCTTTTTCCAGGTTGACAAATCCTTTGAACGTGTCTTGATTTTTCTTTAGCCTTGCTTCCATTATTTACTTTTCCTAAAGACAAACTGTTCTTCACCTAGCGCATTCTCAATTTTCTTTTCCATTCTTCTGTATATTATTCTTGTAAGCAGCTTCGATGCATGAGCTGTTAAGCTGATTGTGCGATAATTCTCGCACTTATCAGCTCTTGCCATCTTCGGAATTGTGTGGATGATGCTTTTCCGAAAGTCAGATGGTATGTCGCCAGACTCATATATTCTACACACCAAGGTGAATAGTCGTTTCGTTGCCACTTCCCCTAATGATTTTAGAAATTCTGATGGAATGTTATCTATCCCTTCTGCCTTATTTGACCGTAAGTCCTCCAAAGCTCTTTTAAATTCCGATTCTAATACTGGATCCCCTATCTCTTCTAAATCGACTCCTGTTTCTTCTTGTATCACATCAGACAAATCTTCACCCTCATAGAGGCTTTCAATATATTCTTTCCA
Organism: Schistocerca gregaria; assembly: GCF_023897955.1. Taxonomy (NCBI): domain Eukaryota; kingdom Metazoa; phylum Arthropoda; class Insecta; order Orthoptera; family Acrididae; genus Schistocerca; species Schistocerca gregaria. Next base: position 1,054,419,528 of record NC_064920.1, read on the forward strand.
CCTATCTGCTCTCTCCTCTGCATTTAACAGTGGAATTGCCGTTGCACTCTTAATGTTACCACCGTTGCTTTTAATGTCACCAAAGGTTGTTTTGACTTTCCTGTATGCTGAGTCTGTCCTTCCGACAATCATATCTTTTTCGATATCTTCACATTTTTCCTGCAGCCATTTCGTCTTAGCTTCCCTGCACTTCCTATTTATTTCATTCCTCAGCGACTTGTATTTCTGTATTCCTGATTTTCCCGTAACATGTTTGTACTTCCTCCTTTCTTCAATCAACTGAAGTATTTCTTCTGTTACCCATGGTTTCCTCGCAGCTACCTTCTTTGTACCTATGTTTTCCTTCCTAACTTCTGTGATGGTCCTTTTTAGAGACGTCCATTCCTCTTCAACTGTGTTGCCTACTGCGCTATTCCTTATTGCTGTATCTATAGCGTTAGAGAACTTCAAACGTATCTCGTCATTCCTTAGAACTTCCGTATCCCACTTCTTTGCGTATTGATTCTTCCTGACTAATGTACTGAACTTCAGCCTACTCTTCATCACTACTATATTGTGAGCTGAGTCTATATCTGCTCCTGGGTACGCCTTACAATCCAGTATCTGATTTTGGAATCTCTGTCTGACCATGATGTAATCTAATTGAAATCTTCCCTTATCTCCCGGCCTTTTCCAAGTAGACCTCCTCCTCTTGTGATTCTTGAACAGGGTATTCGCTATTACTAGCTGAAACTTGTTACAGAACTCAATTAGTCTTTCTCCTCTTTCATTCCTTGTCCCAAGCCCTTATTCTCCTGTAACCTTTTCTTCTAATCCTTCCACTAAAACTGCATTCCAGTCGCCCACGACTGTTAGATTTTCGTCCCCCTTTACATACTGCATTACCCTTTCAATATCCTCATACACTTTCTTTATCTGTTCATCTTCAGCTTGTGACGTCGGCATGTATACCTGAACTATCGTTGTCGGTGTTGGTCAAAGTGGCCGATTACAATCGATCGCGTCAGGCCATAAGTACTCCACAATTGACCGAAAAAAACGGTAGCAGCATGCTTATAAATATATTGATTCATCCATGTATTTATTAATATCCGAGATATGCTATTCATGAAGTCAATTATTTACTGTGTTTTAGAACGCACAGACACTAGGTCCTTGGCCTACCTTTTGATATATGTTTATTTAATTGTTATGTATTTGATAATGTGTGTTGGAGCGTGTTTATGGTCCAGCCGTAGGAATATTTATTTGATTTCAAGTTACTTAAACGTAACTCCAGTATTTCGTATGAGCTTAAATACGTGTGTGGGTGCGTTGGTTTGAAGACATGGCGCGAGCGCTCAAGCCAATCCCAGCGCTCTTGAATGGGGAGACTGGATGGGAGCATCGTTTTCGGAGAGGACACGGGGTAGTTCTGGCAGTGCGCCAGTTCTGGACAGTGACACAGGACACGGGAAGGTTGGACGCGACGGCACGCCGGACGCACAGTCGCGGAGGATACTTGGAGAGAGTGGTGCGGTTTGCGCGTGTTCGCGAGAGATAGAAATACTTCGGAGTGCCGACTTGTGCACTTGTGAGGTGTCCGTGGCTCCTACAGTACAGACGTAGTGTGCGTTTAGAAGTGAATATCTCGCGAGCTACTTTGTGAATCATAACTAATTACGTGCAGTTGGAATCTATTGTTTTCCTGTGTTTCAACTTATATTTTATTGAATTGCTGGACCATCGATACCAATAAGTGTTTTGCAGAAATATACGGCATTCTCAAAAATACTTCTGCTATCGTACTGATCATTTAAAGACGTTAAAATAGTACCTGCAGATTTTATTAAATTGCAATTTTTCATTTATAAATTTCTATATTAATTCGCGATTGCCAAGAAATAGTACCCTTTGACCATTCGATTAATGTGTGTATTCTTATAGTATACTGTAGACTCAGCAGTATTTGGCCAGTAATGCGGCAACTACGTATCCCAGCCCCTAGAAAACGAAACCAGAGAAAACTTTTAATATTGCAACTCTGAGTCGGAGGGTGCGTAGTTATTGGAGAGCCCGCAACCTTAGTACAGCACCAATGTTAGCAGTTCCCAGCTCTGACAAAGATTTTATACTCCAGACGGAGTTTCACACGAAGGTTACATATTTTTGATAAATAGTGCAGACACTTTATATGTGTAAATAATGCAATTTACACCGGTACTGTTACTATCTTTATGTATTTTGAATAAATAATTGTGGTAGTTTGGATACTTTTGTACACCTTTATGTCGAAGAAATTACAAAGCGTAAATGGGCTAGATGTGCCATCTCGGAATTTTTTAATCCGAGGTCGACTGGGCTAGTTCCACGACCTTGTAATTCTGAAGTTCCCATCACCACCAGCTTGGATTTTGTAGTCTGGTATTGTCGAACCAACACGAAAATTTGGACTGCGACAGAATACCCATAGCTGTATTACTTCAGTTTTACAACCCTTTTTCAAGACTATATCCTTTACTGATCCAAGGCCTTTGCTGTCTCTGACAGAATTAAACTGTCACTGACCAACCTCAAAGTTTTACTTATTTTCCCTGGACCGTAAATCCGTTTCCATGTTTTTCCCTTGTGTCGTACTGATTTAGTAACATCGGTGGTAGACTAGAGACCTGTTTCACTACCTTCTCAACAACTGCTTCGGTTTTATGTCCTCCGACTCTTGTAACTGCTGCCTCTGTAAGTTGTGAATAACCTTTTTCTACTTGTCTTTTATTCGTGCCATCTTGAGAATTTCACAGAGTATATTCCAATTAACATTGTCAAAAGGTTTCTCTAAATCTAAAAATACCATAAACGTAATTTTGCCTTTCTTCACCTATCTTTTAACCCAAGTCGTAGGTTTGCCTTGAGTGTTCCTTCATTTCTCAGAAGCCCAAAATTATCTTCCGAGAGATTAGCTTCTACTAGTGTCTTCCCTTCTTCTCTGAATAATTCGTGTCAGTATGTTAATGTTGTTCACATTATTTATGGACCATATGTTGAAAACAATAGACTGGCTGGGTGAGATTAAGGTATGTGAACACAAAATAAGCAGTCTCGCATATGCAGATGACTTAATTGTGATGGCAGATTCGATTGAAAGTTTGCAAAGTAAAATTTCAGAGCTAGATCAGAAATGTAAGGACTATGGTATGAAGATTAGCATCTCCAAAACGAAAGTAATGTCAGTGGGGAAGAAATATAAACGAATTGAGTGCCAAATAGGATGAACAAAGTTAGAACAGGTAGACGGTTTCAAGTACTTAGGATGCATATTCTCACAGGATGGCAACATAGTGAAAGAACTGGAAGTGAGGTGCAGCAAAGCTAATGCAGTGAGCGCTCAGCTACGATCTACTCTCTTCTGTAAGAAGGAAGTCAGTACCAAGACTAAGTTGTCTGTGCACCGTTCAATCTTTCGACCAACTTTGTTGTATGGGAGCGAAAGCTGGATGGATTCAGGTTACCTTATCAATAATGTTGAGGTTACGGATATGAAAGTAGGTAGGATGATTGCAGGTACTAGTAGATGGGAACAGTGGCAGGAGGGTGTGCACAATGAGGAAATCAAAGAAAAACTGGGAATGAACTCTATAGATTTATCAGTCAGGGCGAACAGGCTTAGATGGTGGGGCTATGTTACACGAATGGGAGAAGCAAGGTTACCCAAGAGACTCATGGGTTCAGCAGTAGAGGGTAGGAGGAGTCGGGGCACCAAGGAGAAGGTACCTGAATTCGGTTAAGAATGATTTTGAAGTAATAGGCTTAACAGCAGAAGAGGCACCAATGTTAGCACTGAATACGGGATCTTGGAGGAATTTTATAAGGGGGTCTATGTTCCACACTGAGCGCTGAAAGGCATAATCAGTCTTGAGTGATGAGTATTTCATAAGAACGCAACTGACGGATAGGTAATATTTTACAACTGTCAGCACTTGGCCTCTTTGGAATAGGACTTACTACATTCTTCTCGAAGTTTGGTTGTGTTTCACCCGTATCATACAAGTTGCTTTGCAGGTGAAATAATGTTGTAATTGATATGTTCTTCCCAGGATCTCAGTAATTCAGAGGGAATGTCATCAACTACTCACAAAGGAACGGCACAATCCGAGATGTCGAAATCTACTTCGAAATTTTTCGCACCTGAGGAATACACCAAAAGAAATGCACTGTCCAAAATTTAGCTGCTAAGGCGTACAGCAACTAAAAAGACAGTTAAAGATACTGATTCTTGCCACATGAAGAACGGTTTGCAATAGAGTTTTGTATAGCTCTCCTGCCCAGCTCGCTAATCGGCGAATAAGCAGATGCAGCCATGGCAAGAGAACGTAACTTGGGGTCCAAAAGGCACACACACGAACTTTAAGCACTTAAAGCACACCAAAAAGTCTCAGATCATAACGGTTTTGAATAATTTGCAGTTCATACCGACAGTCACACTATTGCAGATGTAAGTTTTACGCACGTGACCAACAGAGGAAAGAAAATCAAGACAGTGTATCATGTCACATTACGAACGACATCCATCAGTCGGGACTGTAATTTGTTGACATGAAGTATATTATAACAATTCTTGTAGGACAGTTCTTATGATCGTTTTTGCATAATGTATATTTTTCTAAAAATGAAACAGTTCCTCGTTTACTCGATGTAGTCAACACAAGATTGTGAAGTTTGTATTGGATGACCAAAAGAAACATTTTTCCTTACATCAGTCACACTTGGCGAAAGAAAAAGTTGGCCAGGTGCAATTAGAGCTCGCCCAGTGAGGTTTACGTGCGAACCTTAACTATGTATATAGAGGTCATCCATTCCTGGAATCGACAACGTTGACCATTTTTGCCTGTCATTAATACTAGAAAGATTTTAGAGAATTGCGTAAATTAAAGATGGAGGGGAGAGAAAGGAAAGAAAAATAACTATTGATGTCAGATGCATCTTTCACATGGAATCAGATGTGACGAGTGGAACTGTGTGCCGGGCCGGGATTCGAACCCGGGATATCCTGCTTATTAGGTAGAAACAGAACTTATCGCAATTGCTTGGATTATCTCTGTATGGCTTTCGGCACACCCACTCTCCAACCTTGCAGCACCTGCCCACGAGCCCTATACATATCTCATGCTATTCTGAGATTCCTACAGAAGGTCGAACGTAGTTTTGCATCCGCACTGAAGATGGTGGATTCATTGTCCACCGAAGCGAATCAATTATATGAATTCGTATAATTTTTGAGAATGTTTTAATTTCAATAATAGAAATTTGACAGCGAGTAATGCAGATGGCAACGTGACCATTTTTATAGTCATCAGTAGTTTCCCATTCACTCCGATCGGATGTAAAATCCAAACGTCAAGCAAGGAACTACTTCAATGGTCAGATGACGCGTTTTCTAATTTACCCATCAACAAATATCCAGGAGTGACCACTGCTCATAGACATGGAATGTCAAGTTGTACGTGAAACAAACATCCGCATAGTAGTCTATGCACTCATGACGGTTGATCCGAAAGCGATCGTACACTAGCTGGCGACGCAATGGAAAGTCAGACATCTACACAATAAGAGAAAAAGTTTACCAAGGCAGAAAATAAAACTTAGCAAACGTGTGATAAGAAAGGATACAATTTGCGTTACAAAAATTTCTAGCATTGCACTGAGATATTCATTGGAGGCTGATTTTCCCACACTAGGCTCACTGTTTCAGCCTGTGTGTAGTATCGTGCATAGTATATGTCCGACGTTGGGGTGGGGTCTTGTTTACCAAACAGGATAAAAATTAAGAAAGACAAAAGGAAGAGGTAAGAAGGGGTGGGGAAGGAAGCAGAAGAAGAAGAAGATGGAGCCAAAGGATTTTATGAGCGTAAAATGAGAGTGAACGCCAAGACAGGCAGCGCAAGCAATGCTCAAAGTGCTTTGCAATATCGATAATACAACAGCGAAATGGAAACGCGTTTTTGTTGAAAGCAGTGTGTCTATGGACAGTGTGTTTTTCCCTGTTTTGAATAGTAGCATATGCAAAGCAATTAATGGAATATGTAGGTCCTGCTTAATTGTAAAGTTGTGTTGATGTCAATAAAGGACTAAGCAGGCTCAGGTGAGACGAGGATTAACAATAAATAAAAATAAAAAATCAGGGAGTCCTCGGCAGTAGAGAGCCAAGCAGAAAATCGAAGTTGTTCTGCGTGCCAGTTATCCTAGTTACGCCATCACCCATAGGTGCTTGAATGATAAACGTATTTTCAGACTTCCGTCCTGGGCAGAACACAATATGGAATCAAGTTGTACGGACGGCCTATTACACATAGAGTTCTATTCTTTCTCGCGGAAGCGTCACGCGGGCTGAACACAATGGGCGGAGAGAGTGACTTCCCACCGCTCAGTTCCAGTATCTCACCCACCGTTCGCAGCACACTCGTGGCGGCGGCATTCGGAAGGTGGTGCTAACGAATCCGTCGTGACAGCAGCGAGGCCGTATATTTTAAGGGGGAGGTGGGGGGACCGGGCTCAGAGGAAACGGAAAGCTACGGCAGCGAGTGGCCGATACGGATCGCGTGGCAGCGCTCGGGCAGAAGTTGGGGGTGCGGGATTCACGAGTGTGTGTGTGTGTGTGTGTGTGTGTGTGTGTGTGTGTGTGTGTGTGTTGTGGTGCCGGCGGCCAGCAGTCGGCAGCCGGGCCTTTCACTGGTGGAGCTGCACGGCGCGGCGCCACCCGAGCGGAACGCAGTGCGCATGCGCGGCCGCTGCTGCACCCACGTGACTTCGCCGCCGACTAGTTTCATCCCACTGCTTCTCATCTCTCCTATAATTAGAACGTCACACAGCCAACGTTTCTCTTTGCAAAGCGATGAGGGACTATGCAGTAAACTCGAGTTCTCAATCTGAGCGTGCCTTTGGGATACTAGTGTTTGGTTTGTGTACCCTGAGAGGTGCTGAATTAGAAAGTTAGGTAATGAGTCTCCCTCTGCTTTTGCAGATATCGGGAGCCGTTTATAACATCACTCATAGCTGCTGTCTATGGCGCCGGGAGTAGATAGCATTCCGTTGGAACTACTGACAGCCTTGGGAGAGCCAGCCCTGACGAAACTCTACCATATGGTGAGAAAGATGTATGAGACAGGCGAAATACCCTCAGACCTCAAGAAGAATATAATAATTACAATCCCAAAGAAAGCAGATGTGAAAATTACCGAACTATCTGTTTGATAAGTCACGGCTGCAAAATACCAAGACGGATTTCACAGACGAATGGAAAAACTGGTTGAAGCCGACCTCTGGGAAAGATCAGTATGGATTCCGTAGAAATGTTCGAACACGTGAGGCAATACTGACCCTACAACTTATCTTAGAAAATAGATTCAGGAACGGCAAACCTACGTTTCTAGCATTTGTAGACTTAGAGAAAGCTCTTGGCAATGTTGACTAGAATAATCACGTTTCCAGCGTCTATAGACTTAGAGATAGCTTTTGGCAATGTTGACTAGTATAATCTCTTTCAAACTCTGAAGCTGGCAGGGCTAAAATACAGGGGGCGAAAGGCTATTTACAACTTGTACAGAAACCAGATGGCAGTTATAAGATTCGAGGGACATGAAAGGGAAGCAGCGGTTGGGAAGAGAGTGAGACGGGGTTATAGCCTCTCCCCGATGCTATTCAATCTGTATATTGAGCAAGCAGTAAAGGAATAAAAGAAAAGTTCGGAGTAAGTATTAAAATCCATGGAGAAGAAATAAAAACTTTGAGGTTTGCCGATGACATTGTAATTCTGTCAGAGACAGCAAAGGACCTGGAAGGGCAGCTGAACGGAATGGACAGCGTCTTGAAAGGAGGATATAAGATGAACATCAACAAAAGCAAAACCAGGGTAATGGAATGTAGTCGAATTAAATCGGGTGAAGCTGAGGGTATTAGATTAGGAAATGAGACGCTTAAAGTAGTAAATGAGTTTTGCTCTTTGGGGAGTAAAATAACTGATGATGGTCGAAGTAGAGAGAATATAAAATGTAGACTGGCAATGGCAAGGAAAGCGTTTCTGAAGAGGAGAAATTTGTTAACATCCTGTGTAGATTTAAGTGTCAGGAAGTCGTTTCTGAAAGTATTTGTATGGAGTGTAGCCATGTATGGAAGTGAAACGTAGACGATAAATAGTTTAGACAAGAATAGAACAGAAGCTTTCAAAATGTAGTGCTACTGAAGAATGCTGGTGATTAGATGGGTAATTCACGTAACTAATGAGGAGGCATTGAATATAATTGGGGAGAAGAGAAATTTGTGGCACAACTTGACTAGAAGAAGGGATCGTTTGGTAGGACATATTCTAAGGCATCAAGGGATCACCAATTTAGTATTGGAGGGCAGCGAGGAGGGCAAAAGTCGTAGAGGGAGGCCAAGAGATAAATACACTAAACAGATTCAGAAGGATTAAGAAGCCTGCACAGGACAAAGTAGCATGGAGAGCTGCATCAAATCAGTCTCTGGACTGAAGACCACAACAGCAACGACATGGCAGAAACACGTTGAAAATTTACATTATCCGATCGAGAGTATCTGGACATCTATTACTGGACATCAGTATCGAGTGTGTCCTCCATTCATCCTTATAATGGCTTTTCCATGAGATATCTGATTGTCTGTGGAGCAATCAGAGACCCATCTTCTTTAAGAGCCGAAACCAGAGGAGGTAGAGATGTCAGACACTGGGGTCTTGAGAGAATTCGGCGTTCTAACTCATCCAGAAGGTCTCCCAGTGCCTTCAGACCGGAACGTCAACGTAGACGTAATGTCAGGTAACGTTCTCCAGGCATTAGACAAACCCTTCCGTCGGACTGCAGCTGGTTATAGCCTTATTCATCGGTACAAATCAATCGCCTCCAAACATCCACAGTCCACTCACGTTGCTCTTTACATCATGAAAAGCCTCGCTTAACGCTGACTACAGTATGCTGTGGCCATTGATTAACAGCTTGACCACTCTATCCCAGTCTTTTTAACTCCCTACACAGAATGCTTGAACCAAGATGAAATAAGAGAAATATTGCGGTTATGTAATAAAATATATGACAGTGCTGAATGGCCTGAGGATCTTCTGACGACAGTAATGATTACATTAACGAAAAAACAAGGAACCAAGAAATGCAGTGAGCACAGGACCATCAGCCTCATTTCACATGCAGCCAAAGTGATGTTAAGAATAATTAATAAAATATTTGAGAAAGTAGTTCAGGAGAATCTTGGCGAGCAGCAGTTTGGCTTTAGACGGGATATGGGCACCAGCGATGCAATAGGGCTCCTACGAATCTCAGGAGAAAGGTTTATTGAAAAAGGAAGAGACCTATATATGTACTTCATCGATCTAGAAAAGGCATTTGGCAATGTGGTTTGGGGCAAGTTGGTTACTATTATGAGGGAAATGAGAGTGGACTGGAAAACCAGAAGACTTAAATCTTAATCAAAAAGCCTCAGTTAAAGTGACAGGAGAAAGTACAAACTGCCTCGGACTATACAAGGATGCTGTCTATCACCTACTATTTTCAACCTCCACTTGGAAAATTTTGGAAAATGTGATTGGCCAATGCTCATTAGATGACAAAGGAGTAGAAATTGGAGGAAGAAGAGTAGAGTGTTTGAGGTTTGCTGATGACATGGTCCTTCTAGCCACACGGGAAAAAGAATTGCAGGATTTAGTGGACACCATTGAAGCTAACGGAAAAAAATTATGGAATGAAAACTAGCACAAAGAGAACAAAAGCGTTGGCTCTAGGAGGAAATAAAGAAATAAAAATTATGCTGAGTGGAGAAATACTAGAACAGGTGCAAAATTTAAAGTATCTTGGAAGCACGATAGACACCGACTGGAAGCGCACCACAGAAATTAAAACGAGGATAGCAATGGGAAAAGGGGCATTTTATAAGAAAAGGAAAATTTTCTGCAGCGCTCTGGACAGAGAACTCAGGAAGAGTCTCATTAAATGTCTTGTTTGGAGTGTTCTTCTATATGGCGCTGAAACATGAACTTTGAGGAAGAAAGACAGAGAAAGGCTGGAGGCTTTTGAGATGTGGACATGGCGGTGGATGGAAAGGATAAGTTGGATGGACAGAGTAAAAAAATGAAGAGGTACTGAGAAGAGTGAGAGAGAAGAGACAGTTACTAAAAGTAATAAAAAGAAGAAAAATATTGGGTTGGGCATATATTAAGAAAGAAGGACTGATAAAAACAGTTTTGAAGGTTATGTATAGGGGAAAGGAAGCGAGGAAGGAAGACATTTCAGATACTGGAAGACGTGATGGATGGTACAACATACAGCAGCCTTAAGAAGAAAGCAATGGATCGCAGAAAATGGAGACGCAAAGGACCTGCTAATATATAGCAGAAAACTGATGGTGATGACACACAATCACTGCTGCTATCAGTGTTTGGAAACTCATGAGCAAATCCTGCTGATTTGAAGAGATCTTTTCATCCATATTTCTCAATTCTCGACAGTCCTTTTCAGTTAATATATGAGTTCTTCCGGGTCTTGGATTATCTGTGGTTGTTCCTTCACCTTTCCATTCCACATCACCAACAGGCGACTTGGGCAATTTTTGACGTCCCTAATGGATCTATTAGTCTAGCCACATTCAATGACTAGTCCGAAGTCACTGAGCTCTTCTCACGGACCCATTCTACTGGTCGCCTCTTTTATGCTGCCTAGTCTACCTGTAGTGATATCTATTGGTCAATTCGGCATAACAGGGGGGTGTCCGAATACTTTGACGAGATAGTGTACTTCATTCAAAAAGACAAACGAAGCAATAATACTCTGAAATTAATTTCTTAAGAAAACTTTCTGCACGAAACAAATATCGGATGATAGATAAGAAGAATGCGCAAGAGGGATAACGCGACCGTTCTTCACGCCCTGGCCAGGGAGGATATTCAACTGTCACATATTCCCGATAGATTTTACGTTGGAACAGCGAGAAACACAATCAAAACAAATTTATTTGCTTTGGGTACAGTCGCAATTTTGTTTTGCCCAGTGTTTGTAGATTTTAGTATGAAGCACCACCATCAAGCGAATTAACATTAAAAACGTCACAGTGAGGAGAAGCACCGGCTCTAACCAAAAAGAGCTCACAGTGAGCCATGGCCCTACTTCCATAAATTGCTCAACTCCCCGTATATGCTTGTCCTGTCTAATGACTCACCGACTGCCTTGTGATGACAAAAAGGAACTAGAGACCGCACCAGGATTGCAGCTTCCTAACAACAGAAAAGCATATCCTTTCTTCCAAGTAAATTTCAATAAAATAACCAAGAAGTAGTGGCAGAAAAACGAAACAATTTCTCACGGCGATATATGACAGTCATGTCACACCAGTTTCAGAAGCGGGATTAAAATCTAGGGTGAAAGGAAAATTGATGAGGTTTGCCGATAACGTTGTTATCCTCAGTAACAGGTAGTGGAACTACAGGACCTGTTAAATGGAGCTAACAGTTTGACGAGTACAGAAACAGACTGAAAGTAAACCACAGAAAAACCAAATGAAGGAGGAGTAGCAGAAATGGGACATAAACACATCAGAATTAAGGAATTCAAGATGATGGAATTCTGATACATTTGAAGCAAAATAATACCTGAAGGAGAAATCAAGGAAGATGTAAGACGCAGACTAGAACAGACAAAGAAAGTATTTCTTGGTAAAAGTCTCCTAGTAATAACCATAAGCCGTGTTCTACGTGATTTTGAGTGCAGACGTCTGGAGCACAGCATTGTAAGGGAGCGAATCACGGAGTTGGGCAAGCTGGAAAAGAAGAAAATCAAACTTTTACGACGTGGTGTAACAGAAGAATTATGAAAATTAAATGGGTTAATGAGTCTAGAAACAAAGAGGTTCTCCACAGAATCGCTGAGCACGGAATAAATGTGAACAGCTAATGAATGAAACTCCAACTGGGAAACTAAGGGGACACGCTTTGTGGCGAGGTCTGGACGTACAACACCCAGTTGCCTAATCGTGATATCACCATCTTTCAACAACATCCATAAGTGCTCATGACAGTAGCTCGTGCGCAGGCGACAGTCTTCACTGTATGCGAAATTCTCGTTATGGCACCAGGTAATAACATTTTCTTTTTTTTTTGAGTCATCATTCTTACTGGTTTGATGAGCCCGCCACGAATTTCTCTCCCGAGCCAAACTCGGCATCTGAGAGGAGCACTTGCAACAAATGTCCTCAATTATTTGCCGGATGTAGTCCAATCACTGCCTTCCTCTACAGGTTTTACACTCTATGGCTCTCTCTTGTACCACGGACATTATTCCCTATGTCCTATTATTCTGTTCCTTCTTCTTGTCAGTGTTTTCCATACATTTCTTTTTTCTCTGCTCCTGTACAGAACCTCCTCAGTTCACCCAAATTTCAACATTCGTCTGCAGCATCACATTTCAAATACTTCGATTCCCTTCTGTTCCGGTTCCCCCAAATTCCATGTCTCACTTCCATACAATGTTGTGCTCCTAACGTACATACTGAAAAATTTATTACTCAGATTAATGCCTGTGTTTGATACCAGTAAACTTCTCTAGGTCGAAGATGTCCAATTTTGATAGTGCTAGTCTGCTTTTGATGCCTTTCTTGCACCGTCCATCATTGGCTATTTTGCTCCCTAGGTAGCAGAATTCCTTAACTTCACCTATTTCGTGATCACAAAACCTGTTATTAAGTTCCTTGCTGTCCTCATTTCTGTACGTCTCATTATTTTCGTCTCTCTTCGATTTACTCTCGATCTAAATTCTGTACGGAATACACTGTTCATTCCATTCAGAAGGTTTTGTAAATCTTCTTCATTTTCACAGAGTATAGCAATAGCATCAAAGGATCTCGTCATTTATATCCTTTCACCATGAACTTTAATTCAACTCTTCAACCTTTCTTTTGTTTTCGCCATTGCTTCTTCGATGTATATATTGAAAATTATGGGCGAAAGAGTACATCCCTATCTTACATCCTTCTTAATCCGAGTGTACATATAGTGTATTATCCGTTTTCCCGTACAGCTTAACCCTATTTTTCTCAGAATTTCGAACATCTTGCACCATTTGACATAGTCGAACGCTTTTCCCAGGTCGATGAATCCAATGAGGTGTCATGATTCTTCTTTAGTCTTGCTTCCATTATCAACCACAGCGTCAGAGCTGCCTCTCTCGTGTCTTTACTTTTCCTAAAGGCAAACTAATAGTCATCCAACCCATCGTCAAATTTCTTTTTCATTCTTCTGTATATTATTCCTGTCAACAACTTGAATGAGTGAGCCGTTAAACTGATTGTGTAGTCTTTGGAATTACGTTGACGATATTTTTCCGAAACACAGATGGCTTATCTCCGGACTCACACATTCGACACATTAACTTGAATATTCGTTTCGTTGCCACTTAACCAAATGGTTTGAGAAATTCTGATCGAATGTTATCATTCCCTTTTGCCTTGTTTGATTTTAAATCCTCCAAAGCTCTTTCAAATTGTAACTTTAATACTGGGTTCCCTATCTCTTCTACATAGACTCCTGTTGCTGGTACTGTCAGATGAGAAAAATCTTCGGCCTCATAAACGCCTTCAGTGTATTCTTTTCACCTATCCTATCTCGTCTAGGGAGCGAGGTGGCGCAGTGGTTAGACACTGGACTCGCATTAGGGAGGACGACGGTTCAATCCCGCGTCCAGCCATCCTGATTTAGGTTTTCCGTGATTTCCCTAAATCGCTCCAGGCAAATGGCGGGGTGGTTCCCTTCAAAGGGCACAGCCAACTTCCTTCCCCGGCCTTCTCTAATTCGATGAGACCGATGACCTCACTGTCTGGTCTCCTTCTCCAAAACAACCCCACCCAACCCTCTCTCGTCTCTGCATTTAACAGTGGAATTCCCATTGCACTGTTAATGTTACCATCGTTGTTTTTAATTTCACCGAAGGTTGTTTTGTCTTTTCTATATGCTGAGTGAGAACTTCCGACAAATCATTTATCTTTAGATTTCTTCAGTTTTCATGCAGCCATTTCGCCTTAGCTTCACTGCGCTACCTTTTTATTTCTTTCCTAAGCGACTTATATTTCTGTATTCCTGAAGTTTCCTAAACATTTATGTACTTCCTTCTTTCGTCTGTCAACTGAAGATTTTGTTACCCATAGCTTCTTTGCAGTTATCTTCTTGTTCTTTGTATTTAAGTATTTGTTTCCAACTTCTGTGACTACCCCTTTTACAGATGTCCACTACTCTTCAATTGAACTGTCTACTGAGCTATTCCTTTTTATAGCGCCTACAGCCTTAGGGAACTTCATGCATATCTCGTCATTATCTATACTTCTGCATCCCACTTCTTTGCTTTTTGATTCCTCCTGATTACTCTCTTAAACTTAAGCCTATTCCTTATCACTACTAAATTGTGATCTGAGTCTATATCTGCTTCTGAGCACGACTGACAAATCATTACCATCGTTCGGAATCTCTGCCTGATCACGATTTAATCTGATTGATATCTTTCCGTATCTCCTGGCCTTTCCAAGTCTACCTCCTCCTCTTTTCCCACTTAAACAAAGTGGAGAGAAGTCTTCCGAAGTAAGAGTGATTTCTTGTGTGCCGCGGGGGAGTGTCGTAGGACCGCTGCTGTTCACAATATACATAAATGACCTTGTGGATGACATCGGAAGTTCACTGAGGCTTTTTGCAGATGATGCTGTAGTATATATAGAGGTTGTAACAATGGAAAATTGTACTGAAATGCAGGAGGATCTGCAGCGAATTGACGCATGGTGCAGGGAATGGCAATTGAATCTCAATGTAGACAAGTGTAATGTGCTGCGAATACATAGAAAGAAAGATCCTTTATCATTTAGCTACAATATAGCAGGTCAGCAGCTGGAAGCAGCTAATTCCATAAATTATCTTGGAGTAGGTATTAGGAGTGATTTAAAATGGAATGATCATATAAAGTTGATCGTCGGTAAAGCAGATGCCAGACTGAGATGAGATTCATTGGAAGAATCCTAAGGAAATGCAATCCGAAAACGAGGGAAGTAGGTTGCAGTACACTTGGTCGTCTACTGCTTGAATATTGCTCAGCAGTATGGAATCCATACCAGATATGGTTGATAGAAGAGCTAGAGAAGATCCAACGGAGAGCGTCTCGCTTCGTTACAAGATCATTTAGTAATCGCGACTGCGTTATGGATGTGATAGATAAACTGCAGTGGAAGACCCTGCAGGAGAGACGCTAATTAGCACGGTACAGGCTTTTGTTGAAGTTTCGAGAACATACATTGACCGAGGAGTCAAGCAGTATATTGCTCCCTGCTATGTACATCTCACGAAGAGACCATGAGGATAAAATCAGAGAGAGTGGAGCCCACGCAGAGGCACACCGACAATCTTTCTTTCCACGAACAATTCGACACTGGAATAGAAGAGAAAAGCGATAGAGGTACCCTCCGCCACACACCGTCAGGTGGCTTGCGGAGTATGGATGTAGATGTAGTTCCATGTCTGGGTTCAACTCCATCTCTGGGTTCAACTCTGTGTTTTTTTTTATGTGGGATGATTATTGTCCCTTCTTCTTTGTTCAGCGACCTCTGGCATGTGCACCTCCAGCTTATCAGTACCTATAGCGTGTCCAGGCCAGCAGCAGCAATCACCAACTCATCAGGGCCTGCAGCGTCCTCTGGCCTTTCGGGAGCAGCAGCAGCAGCGCCATGGGACCCTGCAATATACCTGTCAGGCATGTTGGAGCAGGGCAATGAGCTGCTGTCATCAATCCCGCTCATTGGTTTGTGTAATAAAGACAACCAGCCAGTGGACTGAGCCTCCTATGCCACACACTGGTGTTCGGTACTGGTCTCTGACATATGCACCATCCCAAAACATTCTGGTATTACTGCAAGGACAGAGTGTTGGTGTGACAGATGGGAAGCTGTTAATTCCTCCGAGTGCTCTACTGGTTTCAGTTCAACTTATAATTTAATAGGCAGCTGTTCAAAGCGCTTAAATATTGTATAGCCGCATTAATGGACAGTAACAGGCATCTTGTGTCAGAGATTGAAAATGCATCGAAAAGTGTTGAAATGTGGTTTACGTAGTTAGAATATGATGAGCTGTGTGACGCAGAACCCTACGTCCATGAGCAGATGACCTCCGAGTATTGTCAATCTTGTTCACACCTGGACATTTACCATACTGGCCTGATGCTATCTATAACATCACTCTATGATGGCGTGGCACTCTTGGTGAACTCTGGAGGTCAATACATTTATCTGTAACTCTCCACCATTTCAAAGCTCTCAGACTATGGATGTTGCTGTCTCTTGTGTTGGAAAGACTAAACAGATGACTGCCTCGTGTTCAAACTATGTTTAAAGACATTGTGAACTAGCTCTTTACATACAGTGTGCATGCAGACTATTAAGAATACTACATCAATACTACGTCAAAAGAAGAAGCTAAAGAAATACCCATCAGTTTGAGAGAAATATGCGATGAATTCTGTGCCTACACGAAGTCTTTATTTGGTAAATTCTGTATAGATGTGAAGATAAAGAAAGAACCAATTGATATTTTTGATGTAGTGCACCCAGTCAATAGCTGTTGAACAAAAATGTGTATATTACTGAATACCGTATCTTATTTTGTTCACCTCTCATAATAATGTCACTGCTTCTAGGATTTTCACTGCAATGTCTAGACTACTGCTGCAGCACCAAGCTGTTTGAATCACCTCATCAGCACAGTCAGAATCTTCAGATAATACAAACTACATTATAGCCTTCAAAGAAGACAGTTTGAATTTAAAGCACATTTACCAAGCTCATATAGCAACTGACATACCGTTCAACGAATTCGTAAAGGTATGTAGAGATTGTTGGAATTACACAGCACGGAATTCTTGTTATTGATGAAACAAGATAACTGAACGATGGTGATTATAAACACAACTTGCAAGAGTTTCTATATGTAGAGCTGCGAAAGAGGTGGCTACATTTTCAATTCGTACTCAGAAATATTGTTATGTAGCATTTCCAACAGGTTTACATCTACACAGCACTGCAAAAAGCTACTAGGATGGAATACAAATTACTTGCAACAAAAAAAGAGATAGTTTCTTGTGTAGCTTACACCGGAATAAGGGACAATAAATTTCATGACTATTTCAAAATGTGAAAAAATTAGTATGGTTGTCTGCGAGGCAAAGAAACTGTACAACTGACAGTTTATATTCTATTCTAGGAATAAATATGAAGCCATTTGGGGAGTTAGAACGATAAAACATGGTATGCCTTCAGTCTAAAATTTAGCATAGAGTGGCATTCTATAAATTTAAGAAGTAAACACAAATTAAGAAATAACTTCAGGCCTAGAGGAAGTACCAGACAAGAGCCTTGTGATCGAAAAACACTTTCACAGAGGGCAGCTGTCATTATATTTGAAGCAAAATATTTAGTTCAAAACTACTGACCAAATTTGCCTACTTAGCTTCAAGTCAACGTTTACGTATGTTCGTACGTATATAGCATTAACAGATCTCTCAGTGTCATAAAAGGAACAGGACATCAGAGACTACTCCAGCAGCATCGGAATTTCATAAACCATTCTAAAATGCTTCATTCCGCTCTAATTGTACATTTCTGTGTCCAAATGGACTCTGAAGTACCTGATATTCAGCTTTTCATGTGGTTCTCGTGATACCAATTTTCATGGAGGTCCAGTACTGTATTCTCATGTTTGGTTCTTTATTATGGTATAACATCATTCGTCCCAGAAAATAAAAATTTGCACTTTAAATTGAACGAAGTTGAAAGTAGCCAATAGCGTGGAATGAAACACTTCGTTTGAAATAAACTAACTGCCTCAGCGGGAAAAAAACTAACTGAAGCAAATTTCTCTATAAAACAGACAGAAATAGCTTCATAATAATTTGGAAAATATTTCGAGTAGATTTCCCCACCATGTTATAGTCCTGAGTGGACATTTTAATTTGCCGGATATAGACTGGGAGACTCAAACGTTCATAACGGGTGGCAGGGACAAAGAATCCAGTGAAATATTTTTAAGTGCTTTATCTGAAAACTACCTTGAGCAGTTAAACAGAGACCCGACTTGTGGCGATAACGTATTAAACCTTCTGGTGACAAACAGACCCGAACTATTTGAATCAGTTAATGCAGAACAGGGAATCAGCGATCATAAAGCGGTTACTGCATCGATGATTTCAGCTGTAAATAGAAATATTAAAAAGAGTAGGAAGATTTTTCTGTTTAGCAAAAGTGACAAAAAGCAGATTACAGAGTACCTGACGCCTCAACACAAAAGTTATGTCTCAAGTACAGATAGTGTTGAGGATCAGTGGACAAAGTTCAAAACCATCGTACAATATGCGTTAGATGAGTATGTGCCAAGCAAGATCGTAAGAGATGGAAAAGAGCCACCGTGGTACAACAATCGAGTTAGAAAACTGCTGCGGAAGCAAAGGGAACTTCACAGCAAACATAAACATAGCCAAAGCCTTGCAGACAAACAAAAATTACGCGAAGCGAAATGTAGTGTGAGGAGGGCTATGCGAGAAGCTTTCAATGAATTCGAAGGTAAAGTTCTATGTACTGACTTAGCAGAAAATCCTAAGAAATTTTGGTCCTATGTCAAAGTGGTAGGTGGATCAAAACAAAATGTCCAGACACTCTGTGACCAAAATGGTACTGAAACAGAGGATGACAGACTAAAGGCCGAAATACTAAATGTCTTCTTCCAAAGCTAATTCACAGAGGAAGACTGCACTGTGCTTCCTTCTCTAGATTGTCGCACAGTTGACAAAATTGTAGATATCGAAATAGACGACAGAGGGATAGAGAAACAATTAAAATCGATCAAAGGAGGAAAGGCCGCTGGTCCTGATGGGATACCAGTTCGATTTTATACAGAGTACGCGAAGGAACTTGCCCCCCTTCTTGCAGCGGTGTACCGTAGGTCTCTAGAAGAGCGAAGCGTTCCAAAGGATTGGAAAAGGGCACAGGTCATCCCCGTTTTCAAGAAGGGACGTCGAACAGATGTGCAGAACTATAGACCTATATCTCTAACGTCGATCAGTTGTAGAATTTTGGAACACGTATTATGTTCGAGTATAATGTCTTTTCTGGAGACTAGAAATCTACTCTGTAGGAATCAGCATGGGTTTCGAAAAAGACGGTCGTGTGAAACCCACTCGCGCTATTCGTCCACGAGACTCAGAGGGCCTTACACAGGGGTTCACAGGTAGATGCCGTGTTTCTTGACTTCCGCAAGGCGTTTGACACAGTTCCCCACAGTGGTTTAATGAACAAAGTAAGAGCATACGGACTATCAGATGAATTGTGTGATTGAATTGAGGAGTTCCTAGATAACAGAACGCAGCATGTCATTCTCAATGGAGAGAAGTCTTCCGAAGTAAGAGTGATTTCAGGTGTGCCGCAGGGGAGTGTCATAGGACCGTTGCTATTCACAATATACATAAATGACCTGGTGGATGACATCGGAAGTTCACTGAGGCTTTTTGCAGATGATGCTGTGGTGTTATCGAGAGGTTGCAACAATGGAAAATTGTACTGAAATGCAGGAGGATCTGCAGCGAATTGACGCATGGTGCACGGAATGGCAATTGAATCTCAATGTAGACAAGTGTAATGCGATGCGAATACATAGAAAGATAGGTCCCTTATCATTTAGCTACAAAATAGCAGGTCAGCAACTGGAAGCAGTTAATTCCATAAATTATCTGGGAGTACGCATTAGGAGTGATTTAAAATGGAATGATCATATAAAGTTGATCGTCGGTAAAGCAGATGCCAGACTGAGATTCATTGGAAGAATCCTAAGTAAATGCAATCCGACAACAAAGGAAGTAGGTTACAGTACGCTTGTTCGCCCACTGCTTGAATACTGCTCATCAGTGTGGGATCCGTACCAGATAGAGTTGATAGAAGAGAGAGAGAAGATCCAACGGAGAGCAGCGCGCTTCGTTACAGGATCATTTAGTAATCGCGAAAGCGTTACGGAGATGATAGATAAACTCCAGTGGAAGACTCTGCAGGAGAGACGCTCAGTAGCTCGGTACGGGCTTTTGTTAAAGTTTCGAGAACATACCTTCACCGAAGAGTCAAGCAGTGTATTGCTCCCTCCTACGTATATCTCGCGAAGAGACCATGAGGATAAAATCAGAGAGATTAGAGCCCACACAGAAGCATACCGACAATCCTTCTTTCCACGTACAATACGAGACTGGAATAGAAGGGAGAACCGATAGAGGTACTCAGGGTACCGTTCGCCACACACCGTCAGGTGGCTTGCGGGGTATGGATGTAGATGTAGATGAAGACATTAATGGTTGATTGCTAATAACGTGGAAATAATATAAAATCAGAAAAATGAAACTACTAACTTATTTTGGTCTTTAATGGTAATGAGAACGTATATTAATTCACTTGATGGCTCCCGGCCACAGAAATCTGTTTTGTTCTCATTTGACGAGGGAGCTGTAAACGAAGTCACGAAACATATACAAGGCTATGGGTCACGTGGGTGAAGGACCCCCCCCCCCCCCCCCCCACTATAACTCAGTTTGCTGTGCGCATGCGCGAATCTGGCAGCCAGGAAATTTTTTTCGGGTAGCTTCTGGTTACTTGCTGCTACCTCTCATACAGCCACGCTCCAAGTAGCCAGAAGCGGGAGGAATGCACTGATCATACGCGAATTCAGCTCTGCGCATGCGCACGAGCCCACTGGCAACTGCTCATACAAAGCTGATGTTTCCCACAGTTGCGAGAGGGGCGGGGGGGGGGGGGGCTAGCTAAGATAGAATGAGGATGACTATGAAGAGGTTGGGTTTATATAACCTCAAGTCCCTCCCACTATTTTGGCGACAGTCGATAAGATTTCAGGGAAGTTGAGACCTGTAGCTTCTACTGGATGGTCTCCTTCCTAGAAGGAGTTGATAGATCAAACTAAACTCCGCCCAAACAGGTCATGAGCGTCAAATGATACCGACCGGCCGCCGTGTCATCCTGAGGCTAGAGGCATAACCGGATGCGGATATGGAGGGACATTTGGTGAGCACACCGCTCTCCCGGCTGTATGTCAGTTTACGAGACCGGAGCCACTACTTCTCCGTCAAGTAGCTCCACATCTCCTTCCCTGAAGGAGTCAAATTACCTTTGAGAGTGAAATATTTTGTTCTGCTTCAGCGAAAGTATGGTCCGAGTCGGCAGGGCGTGATTGTATCTTATAATGTATGTTCCATACACTCTTCACCTCTGAACTCAATGCAGTTACTGTCTGCAGAGCAAAATACAGGGCTCACGTACACTTCTCCTGAGTGTCAATTATCGTCACAAATGAAGCGCTGACACTATCATTCCTCACTATGCACGTATTATGTTCTGGTGCTACTGAACATAGCCCGTTCGAAAAGTACCATTCATGTTATCACTCAAAGGCTGTTGTGAGGACTGGGTTTCCGAATGATTCCGCATCAACCCTATTCATCACAAGAATTTCGTCGGGTTCCCATTCCAAAGAAAGTGAGTGGAAGATAAGAAATTTTTATTGAATGAAAAGATTATCTGCCCAGCAACAAAGTGACGAACCGTACAGGAAACATCTTTTTCATTTCTTCTCTGCTGAAGAAAAATAAAAATGTGTACCTTGTCTCAGTTGTGTACATACCTTCACCCTTTTTTTGTTTTTGCACTGAAGGACAATAGAAAGATAAATGTTGTCTCAGTTGTGTAAGTGCCTTGTGCTTAAAGGTCACTATGTAAGAACGAAAATATAAAAAAATGTTATGTTACATGTTTTTAATCTTTTGCCAATGGAGTCTCATAAACAACTCTCCCTTCGTTACGTAAATCTCTCATCGAAGGAGATTATTTCATTGTAGGAGACAGCAAGTGATGAACTGCTTCGCTAACGTCCACGTATTTCTTTATGCATTCCATTGGAATATATTTACCAAATGATAGTCGTATGCCATGACTGAGTGTTTACTGAGGCTTGATATTTCGGATATGTGTACCCGGGATATGTTTAGTTGTGTAGGGAAGTGAAAAGCACGAATGGAAACCCAGATCGCGTGGTGTTTGTTAGACGGTCGAGAATGCGAGCAGCAGCGGCTGAAGTGCGTATAAACGCATTCCTGTCGCGGTTTCAGCCTGCGTAATCATAATGGATGTTCCTCCATTGTTTTGTGGAACGCATTCCTTGCAGCCGAGGCATTCCGGACATAAAGTACGCCATCAACAACCGATGCTACATGTTAATGTATGGAAACGTAGAGGAGTCCAGAATCCGGCCAGTAACAGTTGGGTATGTCAGCAGCTGGCCTCTTTGGCTTAAGATCGAAAAGGGGATTAAGAAGTGTCTTACGAAATGCAATTTAAAAACTGGTAATCGTTATATTAAGAAAAAGATAACACACGAAACAGTAATGTTATCTTGACAGAAGGTAAAACAAAGCCACTTGCATTACTAACGATATATTAGGCGTATTACTGCACAACTGTTTTTCGATCTTGAACCTGATCACAGGTTTAATGAGAGTGGATCACCACAGAGGCAGTGGATAAATACATTTGATAAAAGAAATTAAGTATGAAATATCATTTCCGTTGTTCACTGTTTTTTCTTTTCTACGGTAATTCAACCATAGAAAACAATTATATCTAATGAAAAAATTGTATTGGCTATATTCGTTGTCCACAGTGCTTGCCATTGCCTACGTATACTATTGTTGTAGTCTTCATTACAGAGACATTTTCGACAGAGCTCTCCATGCTACTACATCCTATGTAAGACTTTTCATCTTCGCATAACTACTGAAATCAACATCAATTTGAAACAGCCTACCTTCCATACAACTTTTTATGCACACACTTCTCTCTGTTGCAAAATTGTCGATTCTTACAAGCCTCGGGATACGTCCTATCAACCGATACCCTCTTTTGGTCAAGTTGAGCCACAAATTTATTTTTTGGCCCTGAGCACCGTAGGACTTAACTTATGAGACCATCAGTCTCCTAGAACTTAGAACTACTTAAACCCAACTAACCTGAGGGCATCACACACACCCATGCCCGAGGCAGGATTCAAACCTGCGACCGTAGCAGTCACTTGGTTCCAGATTGTATGGCCTAAAACCGCTAGGCCACTCCAGCTGACATTTATTTTTTCCTCAGTTCGATTCTACACCTACTCATTAGTTACTCCAGATACTCAACTAATATTCAGCATTCTTCTCGATCACCAGATTTCAAAAGCTTCTCATATTTTCTTATGTAAGCTGCTTATTGTCCACATTGCGCTTCCATTCACAAGTATACCTTCAGAAATGATATGTTAATACTTAAATTTGTATTAGATGTTAATGATTTCCTCTTTTCCTAAAATCTTTGCTGTTGCTTCTCTGCTTCGGACTTCATTATTTGCTTTCCTGCTCAAATATCAAAAATCAGTTACGAATTTCAGTCGCTCAAGTCCTAACCTTAGTCTCTCATCGTCGCCAGACTTAACTACTAGCCATTAAAATTGCTATACCACGAAGATGACGCGCTACAGACGCGAAATTTAGCCGACAGGAAGAAGATGCTGTGATATGCAAATGATTAGATTTTCAGAGCATTCACACAAGGTTGGCGCTGTTGGCGACACTTACTATGTGCTGACACGAGGAAAGTTTCCAACCGATTTCTCATACACAAACTGCAAGTGACCGGCGTTGCCTGGTGAAACGTTGTTGTGATGCCTCGTGTAAGGAGGAGAAATGCATACCATCACGTTTCCGACTTTGATAAAGATGGGATTGTAGCCTATTGCGATTGCAGTTTATCGTATCGCAACATTGCTGCTCGCGTTGGTCTAGATCCAATGGCTGTTAGCAGACTATGGAATCGGTGGCTTCAGGAGGGTAATACCGAACGCCGTGCAGGATCCCAGCGGCCTCGTATCACTAGTAGTCGAGATGACTCATTCCATCTTGCGGTTGGCAACTATCGACTTTAGTTTCTGGATCTACCTCGATCAGACCTTAGCACATACCTTTCAGTTTGGACGGTGTGCTCGGACACAATTGTGCCTGCAACAGTGCTGCATTCTGTCATCTGATACGTCACAGGTCTCTGTCTGTCCTGGATTACACAATGGGGAATCCTGCAACCTCTACATTTTGTGACGAGTCGTGGTCGACCTGTACCATATGGCCTATTCGTTATTTCAATATTCTTCAACCACTTTCCATGGATGCTCGCGACAGTAGGACGCTAATAGGTGACCAGCATCGCTGTTTCAGAGATTCTTGTTCACAGCCGCAACACCACAACAATGTGCCCTTTGTCAACACTGCTTAAATCGGTGGATTTCCGTATTTGGGGCCCGTATCTTCGCAATAATGACACCCATTCGCCGCTCCCCAGTTTACATTCTTGCTTTATTGCGTCACGCGCCCGAGACACCACCAGGAAGCATTCGGCCTCACAGTGGGTAGTGGTCATAATGTTTTGGCTCATTAGCTACATACTGTACAAGACACTGTACGGCGCTTGGAGGAGGGTACCATTTACCATACTAGTCTTTTTTTCCTGTGCCACGAAAACCCGGCTGTCTATAAGCTTCCGTACAAATCTTATCTTCGTGGTCCTTGCGCTACTAGTTCGTTGGTGGCAGTATAATCATTCTGCAGTCGACCTAAATTCAGTTTCTATAAATTTAATAGTGCCTCGCGAAAAGAGGGTTGTCTTTCCTCCAGGAATTTCCATTTTACTTCACACTCATCTCTGAAATACTTCCATGCTGATCGAAACCTACCGGTAACAAAGGAGTCTGTCCCTGAACCGCTTCGAATTCTGCCTTTAATTCGCCCTGGTGGGGATCCCAAAACTCGAGTAGTACCCAAGAATGGGTCGCACTAGTCTTCTGCATGCCGTCTCCTTTATATACAACCTACTCTTTCTCAAAACTCCCCCAATAAAACGATGTCAACCATTTCCTCTTTACCACAATCCTCACATGTTCTTTCAATTTCATCGCTTTACTGCGTTACGGCCACATATTTAAACGACGTTATTGTGCCCAGCAGCACACTGCTAATGCCATATTCGAAAGTTACGGGTTGTTTTCTATACTCATCCGCGTTAATTAACATTTTTCGACGTTTATAACAAGTTACGTTTCATCGCACCTGATACGTGTTACAAACCGCACACAATGGGAAGGACCAGGCCCCTTTGCTTTTTTCTTTTATCACTCGTTTATTACATCAGAGAAATACACATTTTAAGACAAAATTTAACTACATGAAATATTGCTCCCAGTAAAGGTTAACATCAGCAGGCTTATATCAATTTAGCTCAAACACGTAGCTAGTGATTGAATCACGACACGGACACTTCAACAATTTCGGTAATAAATAAATAGCGTGAATTTCTACTCACAGTAACCAACTAATCAACAGCCTTGGCATTGAATAAGTAGTAGGCCACTTGGATCGAATTAGCAACACCCCGCAACTAGGGGAGTTAATACCAACAGTCTTTAAATGTCTTGCTCCCCATTAAATAAACAGACTTACAGTAACTAACTGAATAACGAATCACACTACGCTCCACTCAAACTCTTCAGTGGAAGCCAAACCGAAATGAAGATTCCATTAACTCACTAGTACTGAAGTCACAGTAAAGCTCACTCTGTGTTCCCAGACACACATTGGGCAAACGTATACAAGATTTTGAAGGGATCACATCAGTAAAACCGTTAGTGGAGCTACCTCGTGGCACTGAAAGTTAAGGTACCAGACCGGGGCACAAGGTAGTATACATTGAGGTTGCCTTAGTGCTATTTACGCTCCAAAATATTAGTTCAAATGGCCAATTCAAAATTAAGTACACATAAACCAGCATTAATTAATGAGGAGTGACACCAGGTCGCTCGAAGGGATGACAACACTTCATTGAAAAGACAAATGCCGGAAGCGGCAGTAACATCAAACACCTTCTCCGGGTTTTAACCAGGAGTCACTTTTCGCTATACAAGCAAACATTTAACCAAGCACAAGGAAGGAACCCCAAAGAGAAAATTCAAATAAAATCCGCAAAAGATTATAAAGGAGAGGGAACACCAACTATTTAAATTTAAAAGAATTAGCTCTCCCCAAAGGCAGTGTAAGCGCGAAGGCCTCCAAAATTGGTTACAAAAGGTCTTATACATTTGCTCCTTTTCTTTAATGAAACACAAGGCTGCTTAACTTCTGCTGACTTTTGCTGGACGTCCGATTTGGCTCATATAGGATACACCAGGCAAGCTAGGCGGTCGCAAGGCACGGGGAGCAAAATCAGGAGAGCAGACGGGCAGGCAGCCTACACATATCCCCCATGCTGAACCGGCAGACCGCGTACAACCAACTCCGCATAGACGTGGTTGCTTCCCACCTCGTTCCTCGCGGCGTCTCAGCAGGTAGCCCGAGCAAACCTCAACTGCCACCCGCCCCGCGAACGCGGAAAACAACAATGCAAGCAAAGATAAGAAACATCGAAGGATCGATAATGGGCGTCCAAGAGACTGGCGCGCCAGTAACGAGCGCCACGGCTCAGCGCCAACTAGAAATTCATCCCGTAGCCTTCTGTAATAACTCGACTACGACACCTTCCCGTACGTCGGTGTCATCGGCAAACTACCGCAGATTACTGCTCACCCTATCCATCAGATCTTTTAAATACAGGATGGGACAAATGAAACGGGGCTGGATGAGTGGATACGATTGGACTTGAATGTATGCATATAACCACACCGCGTGACGCGATCTCCCGCCACGTGATCCACTCCGGTTCAGAGTGCAATGCGGGCGTAGTCAGTGTCAGTGGAGCAGTGCAAAGGGGACGGTGGCACTCACAGTGGAGCAGCGAGTGTTCGTTGCGGAAAGTTATGCGACAACAAAGTCGTGGGAACGGTGTGGTCAGTTGTTTGCTGCCGGTCGCGGTGGTCTTGGAGATCTAGGCGCGCAGTCCGGAACCGTGCGACTGCTACGGTCGCAGGTTCGAATTCTGCCTCGGGCATGGATGTGTGTGATGTCCTTAGGTTAGTTAGGTTTAAGTAGTTCTGAGTTCTAGGGGACTAATGACCACAGCAGTTGAGTCCCATAGTGCTCAGAGCCATTTGAACCATTAGTTGTTTGCTGGCCAGTTTAACGATGTGAAAGTGCCAGCAAGGAGTGCCACGCAACGCTTCTTCAAATGATGGCGCCACACAGGATCTGTTTGAACAAATAGAAAGACACTCCGAAACGTGCCCGCACACTAGATAATGCGGCTACAGTTCACCAGAAAATGCTTGTGTCCTACCAGATCAGACCGACGCCTGTCACAGGAGACCGGCATATCACGTGCATCATGCGGACGAGTACTGTACCTCGACCTGAAGTCTCGTCACGGCCCTAGCTGGCCAACCAGGTCACCTGGTCTGTCAGTGTGCGATTACTTTGTGCGGGGAGCCCTCAAGTCTATGGTGTACCGCAACAACCCTCACAGTCTTCAAGAACTGCAACAGAACATTTAGGATGAGAATGCAGCAATTGCAGCAGTTCAGCTTCGATCCGCCTTCAGCAACTTGTTGACAAGACCCTAAAGTGCCAAGAGATGAATGTTGGTCACTTCCAACATCTATTCTAATCAGGTTAGTACTGTATTTCATTTGCTGTTTATCTTTGTACCCTGGAGCTCTGTTCTCCGAGTCACTTTTATTTCCCTCCCCCCCTGTATATACAGAACAAGATACACACTCTTCGTTGAGGTCAACTTACGGGGTCTATTACTTAACAAGTCTTTGAGGCACTCACATGTATGGGAACCTAATCCGTATTTTCGGACCTTCGTAGGTAGTTTGCAGAGAGCCACTGTGTCAAACACTTCTCGGAAACCTAGCAATATGGAAACTGCGTGTTGTCCTTCATCCATGGGTCTCTGGATCTCACGTGACAAAATGGCAAGATTAGTTTCGCACGAGTGATGTCTTCTACATCGGTGATGGTTTGTGCACAGAAGTTCTCCTGGTTCAAAAAATGACTCTGAGCACTATGGGACTTAGCATCTGAGGTCATCACTCCCGTAGAACTTAGCACTACTTAAACCTAACTAACCAAGGACATCACACCCATCGATGCCCGAGGCAGGATTCAAACCTGCGACCGTAGCGGTCGCGCGGTTCCAGACTGAAGTGCCTAGAATCGGTCGGCCTGTAATATTTCTGGCTTATTCAGCCATCATGTTAGGCTCCAGGAAGCTATTCCCAGGGCAGTGGAGATGCAAGAAGCATAGAGATGACGCACTGTGGTATGAGGTACCGGTGACAGACGTTAGATTCGGTACCATTCCCGTGAGAAAGACAGCCTGCATGATGCTGCTGCTCTGCGATTGGCTGCTGTGTTCGGCGGTAGGGCGCCAAAACGTTAAACTTTAGCTGCTATTATTAATTAAACCTGTCATCCAAAGTACTTCATTTTTTAAATAAACATCTCTCAACAGCCAGCTATCAATCAGTCATTTCAAAATTATTAAAATCAAAGAATTACTAAAACAAAAGAGTGGCGATATTACTGCTGATGCACTTCGGTGGCGCTCGAGTCACGCCTTGCTGGTTTGGCGTGCGAAGTGTCTCGGGCAGTCCGGCTCTCCAGTTCTGACCGTTCCAGTAGACAGACATGTTGTCTGTGGCAGGATGTATTTCATGTTATAGTAGCCAGTTATAATGACTGTGGAAAGATATATTCTATGCGTTGTGATCAAGAATAGTTTCTCGTGTCTATATTAATAAAAACGCGCGTTGTGATCAAGAATAGTTTCTCGTGTCTATATTAATAAAAACGCGAGTGGCATCCCAAATGAGTTATAGTTTATTCGTAACAGCAGTTCCTTGCGAAGTTAATTTCAGCCTCAAGAAAAAGAATCCACGACCTGTGTGTTGTTTTCTGTGCTCGGGTCATCTTCATCATGAAGACAGTAGGTTAGTGAAGTGTACAAGAACTTATGTGTTCCACAGGCCACACCGGCCGGCGAAATTTTCTGTATCAAGGATTTTTTTAATTACGTTCGAACACGGAATGTATTCAAGAAAGACCGATGATAAAGATATTGCTCTGTAATTATGTGGGTCCGTCCCTTTATCTTTCTTATATATGTGCAAGAGTGACCTACGCTTTTTTCCAGTCGCTTGAGACTTTGTACTGGGCGATAAATGCAAGCTACGTAAGAGGCCTTGCAGTAGGTTACCCTTTGGAAAACCGAACTGATATTCCATTTCAACGACTTATTTATTTTCAACCATTTCAGTTGCTTCTGTAGGACAGAGATACCAATTTCTATGTTTCCCATTCTGAAGTCCGTGCGGCAGTCAAACGACGGTATGTGAGTACGATCCCCCTGTGTAAATCACTGCTTAAGCTTGGAATTTATTACACATTCTCGAAAATATAGTCTTTAATTGAGTGTATCTTGAAACTGCTGTTGGGAACATACATTGCGTAAATGTTTGATATCTATGAAAGACAATCCAAGAATTTCTCTTTCTATCTTTTTTTCATATTACAGAGTGTACGAAACTATATTTTATGAGGCCATTAAGAAATGCGATAATCTTTGTAAGTCTGTGGGATGTGTTCCGCTTCTGTTGTCCATACAAGGCTTTTGAGACCGAGCAGTCTGCGAAATGAGAGGTATGACAACGTAGAGTGTCCTTCCGTCCTGTCGGCGAAAGTATAATTAGAGGGCGGAAGAGCCTGTCCTCACATTTAGAGAGAGACGATCTCCAAGGTTACGTAATAACAGGGCGGTGCGAAACGCCGTGCAAGAGACGGGACGTCTGCTCCAAATTATAGTGTCGTAATTTCTTCATAACATGTTCCAGGCAAAAGTCGTCGCAGAAAGACTTGGAACAACGATAGTTAAATGCCGTTTCTATGTAGTAAAAGATAAAGCTCTAAGTCTAAGCTGTAAGGAGCAGGAGAGGAAGTGGTCTTACGTGCGAAAGAAGGAGTAGAAAAATGATAGGAATGCATCGAAAATTAAGGAAGAGCTGTACAGAGATGTGATAGAGAGAGCGGAAGAAGTTGATGTAGCAGAATAAATAGTTGATTCCTTGATGACGTCGGATGTTGGGTGAGGCTGTTCGTGGACGATGGTGATGTTGGAAACAGAAACGTTATTAAAGAAACAAATTGTAGTGGAAATAAAGGAGGTTCTGGAGAGTACTGATACTTGGCACGGAAATGATAACTAACCTTGAACATAAGCAGAGTCCGAAGCTCGTGGTTTTGTGGTAGCGCTCTCGCTTCCCGCACACGGGATCCCGGGTTCGATTCCCGGCGGGGTCAGGGATTCTCTCTGCCTCGAGATGACTGATGACTGGGTGTTGCGTGTCTTTCATCATCATTTCATCCTCACTCACTTGCAAGTCACCGTAGTGGCATTAAAGAACTTGTGGAGCGGGGGGTATCCCAGCCACCAACGCCATACGCTCATTAAACATAAGCAGATGTAAATACCTGCGAATAAATACACTACTGGCCATTAAAATTGCTACACCAAGAAGAAACGCAGATGATAAACGGGTATTCATTGGACAAATATATTATACTAGAACTGACATGTGATTAAATTTTCACGCAATTTGGGTGCATAGAGCCTCAGAAATCAGTGCCCAGAACAACAACTTCTGGCCATAATAACGGCCTTGATACACGTGGGAATTGCGTCAAACAGAGCTTGGATGGCGTGTTCAAGTACAGCTGCCCAATCAACTGCAACACGATACCACAGTTCATCAAGAGTAGTGACTGGCGTATTATGACGAGCCAGTTATAAGTCCACCATTGACCAGACGTTTTCAATTGGTGAAAGATCTCGAGAATGTGCTGGCCAGGGCAGCAGTCGAACATTTTCTGTATCCAGAAACTCCCGTACGGGGCCTGCAACACGCGGACGTGCTTTATTCTGCTGAAATGTAGGTTTCGCACGGATCGAATGAGGGGTAGAGCCACGGGTCGTAACACATCTGAAATGTTATATCCACTGTTCAAAGTGCTGTCAATGCGAACAAGAGGTGACCGAGACGTGTAACCACTGGCACCCCATACCATGACGCCGCGTGATACGCCAGTGTGGCGACGACGAATACACGCTTCCAATGTGCGTTCACTGTGATGTCGCCAAACACGGATGGGACCATCACGATGCTGTAAATAGAACTTCGATTCATCCGAAAAAATGACGTTTTGCCATTCGTGCACCCAGGTTCGTCATGAGCACACCATTGCAGGCGCTCCTGCCTGTGATGCAGAGTCAAGGGTAACCGCAGCCGTGGTCTCCGAGCTGATCGTCCATGCTGCTGCAAACGTCGTCGAACTGTTCGTGCAGATGGTTGTTGTCTTGCAAACGTCCCCATCTGTTGATTCAGGGATCAAGACGTGGCTGCACGATCCGTTACAGCCATGGGAATAGGATGCCTGTCATCTCGACTGCTAATGATACGAGGCCGTTGGGATCCAGCATGGCGTTCCGTATTACCCTTCTGAACCCACCGATTCCATATTCTGCTAACAGTCATTGGATATCGACCAAGGCGAGCAGCAATGTCGCGATACGATAAACCGCAATCGCTATAGGCTCCAATCCGACCTTTATCAAAACCGGGAACGTGATGGTGCGCATTTCTCCTCCTTACACGAGGCATCACAACAATGTTTCACCAGGCAACGCCGGTCAAGTGCTGTTTGTGTATGAGAATTCGGTTGGAAACCTTCCTCATGTCAGCACGTTGTAGGCGCCAACCTTGTATGAATGCTCTGTAAAGCAAATCATTTGCACATCACAGCGTCTTCTTCTTGTCGGTCAAATTTCGCGTCTGTAGCACGTCATCTTCGTGGTGAAGCAATTTTACTGGCCAGTAGTGTGAGTGAAAAGAAGTGTTCTTGTCTGACTTAGAAATTGGTGACTAATCAATGGGAACAATAATCCCCATGTAAATAAAGCTAATTATTGAATAGGTATGTTTATGCTATGTGGCGGAGTGATTTAAAATGGAACAACCACATAAAACTAGTTACGGGAAAACCAAATATCATAATGAGATTCATTATGATAATCCTGGTCAGTGTATGGATTTATCTAGTAGGACTGATACAGGGGACAAACAAAGATCTAAAGAAAGCCAGCAAGTTTGCTTTTAGATAGCATGAATGCGTCACGAAAATATTGACGAAACTAAAGCGGCAGACGCTACAAGAGAGGCACTGTATATCATGGAAACGTTCATTGATATATTTCTGAGAGCGTACTGTATGTTCCAAGAAGGTGCAAGAAAATGATTACTGCACGGAATGCGAGCTCATTCGGAGACTTGCCGCAAGTAGTTCTGCCTGCGCCCCTTTCCCGAAAGAGACGGGTAAAGGGGATATGATAGATGTAACCAAAGTTATTCCCTCCCTCCCACATAGAGTAAGGTGTCTTGCGGAATTTATGTATGTAGGAAGATCAAACTACTGTGTACCCGTGATCTAGGGGTAAGAAGTCAGCCTCATTCTGCCAACGGCGTTGTCAAAAAGGGCGGAGGAGCGGATAGACGTTCAGGGCACTGTCTTGTCCTAGGGGTGGGAAATTGCCCCTAAAGGCGGAAGAATCAGCAATGATCAACGACATGAGGATGCAGAAGGCAATGGAAACCACTGCATTAATGACACGTAACGTGTTTCCACAGGACATGTGGCCTGTAGTTGAAGAATTGTCATGATGATTCCGGAATAGTCTCCCATTCGGATCTCCGGGAGGGGACTGCCTAGGGGGAGGTTACCATGAGAAAAAGTTTGAATAATCAACAAAAGGATAATGTTCTATGAGTCGGGGCGTGGAATGTCAGAAGCTTGAACGTGGTAGGGAAGCTAGAAAATCTGAAAAGGGAAATGCAAAGGCTCAATCTACATATAGTTGGGGTCAGTGAAGTGAAGCGGAAGGAAGACAAGGATTTCTGGTCAGATGAGTATCGGGTAATGTCAACAGCAGCAGAAAATGGAATAACAAGTGTAGGATTCGTTATGAATAGGAAAGTTAATCCAACACCAATAGAGAGTTTTTCAAAACTTGTGAAGGAAAAAGAGTGCAAGATGTTTATAGTGCCGATAATATAGATGATAAATACAATGCTTTCCATGACGCATTTCTCATGCTCTTTGAGAGTTGCTTTCCATTAGAACATTCTAAACGGGGTACTAGCAGTAATGGACATTCTGGTTGGCTGACTAGTCGGATAAGGATATCATGTAGAACAAAACGGGAATTATATCAAAATGTTAGAACTAGTTACAATAAAGCTACAGTAGCCCATTACAAACAGTATTGTAAGGTGCTTAAAATGTTATTAGCAAGGCAAAAAGTACGTGGTATGCAAATAGAATAGCTAATTCACAGGCTAAAATTAAAGCCATATGGTCAGTTGTGAAGGAAGTGTCTGGTCAGCAGCACAAGCTTGATGATACAAAGTCAGTTCGCAGTAATAATATTTCTGTTACTTATAAATCAGATATATGTACAGTATTTAACACATCTCGTGGTCGTGCGGTAGCGTTCTCGCTTCCCGCACCCGGGTTCACGGGTTCGATTCCCGGCGGGGTCAGGGATTTTCTCTGCCTCGTGATGGCTGGGTGTTGTGTGTTGTCCTTAGGTTAGTTAGGTTTAAGTAGTTCTAAGTTCTAGGGGACTGATGACCATAGATGTTAAGTCCCATAGTGCTCAGAGCCATTTGAACCATTTTCTGAGCGTTTCTGGTGAATTAAATAAATATTTAGTTTCTACAGACAAGATTGACACTGAGTAAATAATTAAATCACTGAAGACTAAGGACTCTCGTGGTTATGATGGAGCGTCTAGTAGAATATTAAAGTACTGTGCTGCGCATGTTTGCCCTGTATTTACCATATTTGTAATTTTTCATTTAGGAATGGTCAGTTTCCTGAGCGATTAAAGTACTCAGTAGTAAAGCCGCTTTATAAAAAGGGAGAAACGGATAATGTAGATAATTTTAGACCTAATTCTATGCCATCAGTGTTTGCTAAAGTTATCGAAAAGGCTGTGTATGAAAGGTTAATTGATTATTTTATATCACACGATTTGCTATCAAATGTACAGTTCGGCTTTAGAAGACGTTTGACAACTGAAAATGATATATTCTCTTTCCTCTGTGAGGTACTGGATGGGCTAAACAAAAAGTTTCGAACGCTTGGCGTATTTTTTGATTTAACAAAGGCATTTGACTGTGTTGATTTCACAATATTGCTCCAGAAGTTGGACCATTACGAAAAAAGGGAAGTAGCTCACAATTGGTTCACGTCTTACTTAGGAACAGGCAGCAAAAGGTCATTATTCACAATGTTGCTAACGGCTGTGATGTGGGATCTGAGTGGGGTACTGTCAAGTGGGGGGGGGGGGGGAGGGGGGGTGCCCCAGGGATCAGTGTTGGGGCCGCTCCTGTTCCTTATTTATATAAATGATATGCCCTCTATTATTATGGGTAACTCTATAACATTTCTGTTTGCTGATGACACTAGCTTGGTAGTAAAGGATGTTGTGTGGAACATTGACTCGGTTTCAATTAGTGCAGTACATGAACTTATTTCATGGCTTGTAGAAAATAAACAAACGTTAAATCACTGTAAGACTCAGTTTTTACAGTTTCTAACACACAATTCAACATAACCTGATGTTTTAATCTCACAGGACGGGCATATGATTAGTGAAACTAAACAGTTCAAATTCCTAGGTGCTCAGATAGATAGTAAGCTGCCGTGGAAAGCCCACGTTCAGGATCTTGTTCAAAGACTTAATACTGCCATTTTCACTATTCGAACGGTATCGAAAGTGAGTGATACATTTTTGGCTCAGAAACGGGCCGTTCGGGCAATAAGTGGTGTGAGTTTACGAACATCTTGTCGACCTCTGTTCACGAGTCTGGGTATTTTGACATTGGCCTCTCAATATGCAGATTCCTTATTATCGTTTCTTGTTACCAATATTAGTTTATTTCCAACAATAAGCAGCTTTCACTCGGTTAATACTCGGCAGAAATCAAACCTCCATTTGGATCGGACTTCCTTAACTCTTGTGCAAAAAGGTGTGCAGTATAGTGCTGCATCCATTTTCAATAAGCTGCCACTCGAATTCAAAAATCTTAGCAGTAATCTACGTGCTTTCAAATCGAAACTGAAGAGTTTCCTCATAGGTCACTCATTCTATTTTAACAACGAGTTCCTTGAAAAATTAAGCTGATTCTCATTGTATTGTGATAGCGTTTGCTTAAAATTATGTTTTAAGTTCATATACTGACACGTTTCAAGACTTTGGAGATTTGCTCCTCAATTTGGTCCTACGGAACTTGACATGTAAATAAATAAAATAAACAAATAAAATTCGATACATCTTGCAAAGGCTACTGTGTGTTGCAGGTTGACGGATCGTTTATCGTAGAGCCATATTTTTTCGAGGATATGCGTCTTGTTATCTGTACCGTCACTGATAAACGCTATGAGAGTCATTTGCGTACCAACGTAATTCCAA
The DNA here is from genome assembly GCF_023897955.1 of Schistocerca gregaria. NCBI lineage: Eukaryota > Metazoa > Arthropoda > Insecta > Orthoptera > Acrididae > Schistocerca > Schistocerca gregaria. Next base: position 1,054,455,174 of record NC_064920.1, read on the forward strand.
CCCTCCAACAGCGTGGCTGTATATTAGTATCATTTTTAGGGTTCCGTGACTCAAGCTCCGAAAACGGAAACCTTACAGGATGGCTTCATTGCCCATCTGTGTCTGTCCGACTGTTCCATTTTTCTCAGGTACTGGTAAACATATCAAGTGTTAAATCCAGCCAAGTCGTCAAATACGGAGTGTCTAGGAAATCTGCTTTCTCGGATCGCCAAGCAACATTCAAACAAATCGTATTAATGAGTTTTATTACAAAAGTAAAAGCATACCATACTTTGACTACTACAGAGAACTGTCGCAAGCAAAGGGCGACATGCAAAATAAGCCATGTTCTTCAGGATAAACTACCCTAAGTCGCTTCGACACAAATGCCAAATACTGAAGCTACTCATCAACTGAGCCGCGACCTTTCGTACGCGGCGCTTATGTCCTCTTCTGTCGCGTTCTTGTCCTGGAGAGGGGTCGGTCAGTGTGCGATTGGCTGACGTCTTCTCACAGCCATCTCTTCTCTATCGTTCCCAACTGGCGTGCCGGCGCTTGACTTTACGCCATAACATCAAGTTCGCTTTTATTCACATATTAAGGTGTAAGGAGTGCACAAATTTGAAGCTTCTATGTCAATGCAATCAAAAGATACCTCCATTTACGTCACATACTTTGATAGTCGAAAACGCACTCTTAAGAACCTATAGTGTAGTGTCCGTTGATATAAAAATCATGAAATATGCAAAGATGCAGAGTTTCACACTACAAGTAAAGGAAAAAATCGGAAAATAATTTTTTTTTTGTAATTACATGAACTGAAAATAATATTTTTAAATCATTTTTCATTCGTCTGTTCGTTTGTTTTTCTCTGGTATAGGTCGGCGTATCAGTTACAAATCTGTGTCACTTACTACAATATATGATCCATTGGCGGTGTAAAAACATTTAAGCATCTAAGTCAATTCAGTCAAAAGATTTGGCTATTATTGCACATATTTTGAAACTCGCAAACACGCTCATCAAAACTTGTATGGTACTTTCCACCGATCTGGAATCACGATATCCCGCAGTAAAGACAAAGAAAAAATCCTTCAATTATTAATCTGTCATTATATAACATAAAAAAATATTTTTTGGAATCTTTTATCCGTCTGTCTGTCAGAATGGCCTGGTTGGTCCCTTGGCGGTGAAAAAAATTTAAGCTGCTAAGTCGATGAAACCAAAAGATTCAGCCATTCATTTACTCATGTCACAAAAATTTTGTACTTCCAAACTCGCTCATCAAAACTTGTGGAGTACTTCCCCTTGACATAAAATCCTGAATTTAGCAAGACGTTAGGTTTCACAGCAGAAATAAGGTATAAAAGAACCTAAAACTTGTTAAACTGTACTTCACATAAAAATGTATTTTGGCCATTAGCACATACATTGCATTGACCATCCGACAAAAACCATAACAGACGGTCATTACTGTATACAAACATATAATGTAAGTTGTAGTCATGTTTTAGTAAGTAATTTAAAAAATACATTGATAAATCTACATGTACATTTATAAGCAGAAGTCCCCTGCTCGCTTCTTTTTGTACGATCGGGCTAGTTTGAGGAATAGCTGTAGAGATTTTGACATGGTTTTGGAATTTCCGTGACCGATGTCTTGCCAGTACCTATATAGAAAACAGGCAAAAATCATTGAAATTCTCGATTCCCAGGACAGAGGAACGGTATTTAGGCCGGCCGCAGTGGCCGAGTGGTTCTAGGCGCTTCAGTCTGGAACCGCGCGACCGCTACATTCAGAGGTTTGAATCCTGCCTCGGGCTTGGACGTGTGTGATGTCCTAAGGTTAGTTAGATTCAAGTAGTTCTAAGTTCTAGGGGACTGATTACCTCAGATGTTAAGTCCCATAGTGCTCAGAGCCATTTTTGACCCAACGATATTTATATACATAATTAAGTTTGCACGGAGCCATCTCTGCGTGAGTCGCACTCGCATTTGGCCAGTTGTTATGCAAGCTGTCGCTCTTTCGCACATTGCACAGCCAGTGAAGCTATTGGCGCAGATGCATTTCGGAAATGATACACTTGTCAGCCATCATTTTCCTACAGTGTGGCCGTCGGGAGCATCTGACCTTAATGCGTGTGACTTCTGGCTGAGGGATTATCTGAAAGATGCTCAGTTCAGATCTCCGATCACCAACATACCTGAACTGAAGGCACGCATTGCGCAACAGATTCTGAACGCGACCCCTAAGAGACACTCCGACCTGCTGTGCAACATGCTGTTTCTCGATTTTAACTTGAAGCAGTGAACGAGCAGCATGCTGAACATGTCTAGCGCCAGTCTCACGTCAGTTAAAAATCGAATTGTTTGTTGGTTTTTATGTGAATTTCTGTCCTCAGGACAATCAAATACAGATTTTTTACAACTGGTTTAGTACCAACTTGCCGTGGTGGATGGGTTCACCTAACTAACAGTGCCACAACTATTTGAATGTCAAACTTGTGAGTTTATGCACACCACACAGTACTTCTGGTCTAATGTGCAACTTGCATGGCAGCCGGAGTGGACGAACGGATCTAGGCTCTACAGTCTGGAACCGCGCGACCGCTACGGTCACAGGTTCGAATTCTGCCTCGGGCATGGATGTGCGTGATGTCCTTAGGTTACTTACGTTTAAGTAGTTCTACGTACTGGGGGCCTGATGACCTCAGAAGTTAAGTCCCATAGTGCTCAGAGCCATTTTTTGAGTAACTTGCTTCATAGCAGTCGTACTGTCACTTGTAACCACCCGCGTTTTGACTCTTGCGACTGTAAGAAACGTGAATATTTTTCCCGTAACGTTTCCTCCTTCTCCTATAACACTTCTCTTAAATTTGAAACAATAATTTTTTATAGAGTTTTGAAACTGCTTTTTTAATTATAATCACCGTACACGTTCAGTCAGAGGATCGGACAATAATAGTGAAATTTTTAGTGACACATTACGTCATGAAATGGGTAGTGTTTGACGTGGAAGTAAAAATAAGCCAAAAAAGGACATTGCGTAAATAGTAGTACCCGACAGATGTATATGCACTCGATGTAAGCACCAAATGGACATAAATGTAATAGCCCAAAGACCTACACTCCATTAGGTTAGTAAACAGTTTTTCGACACACAGTCAAACCGAAATCATAAGTATTCCGGACAACTGATGATGCTTTAATCCAATAAAACGATAAGGACACGATAAATACAAATTTTGTTGCATATCCAAATTACCGGTGGTCAAAAAGTCAGCATAAATTTGAAAACTGAATAAATCGCGGAATAATGTAGATAGAGAGGTACAAATTGGCACACACGCATGCAATGACATGGGGTTTTATCAGAACCAAAAAAATACAAACGTTCAAAAAATGTCCGACAGATGGCGCTTCGTGTGATCAGAATAGCAATAATTAGCATAACAAACTGAGACAAAGCAAAGATGATGTTCTCTACAGCAAACGCTCAATATACCCACCATTATTCCTCAAAAATAACTGTAGTCGAGGAATAATGTTGCGAACAGCACTGTAAAGCATGTCCGCAGTCATGGTGAGACATTGGCGTCGGATGTTGTCTTTCAACATCCCTAGAGAAGTTGGTCCATCACGATACACTTGCGATTTCAGGTAGCCCCAAAGCCAACAATCGCACGGACTGAGGTCTGAGGACCAGGGAGGCCAAGCATGACGAAAGTGGCGGCTGAGTACACGATCATCAGCAAACGTCGCGCGCAAGAGATCTTTCACGCGTCGAGCAATACTTTTTTTTGTTCTAATAAAACCCCGTGTCATTCCAAGCATGTGTGTCAATTTTTACCTCTCTATCTACGTTATTCCGTGGTTTACTAAGTTCTCAAATTTATACTGACTTTTTGATCACCCAGTTCTCCTACCAATAAAACAACTACTACGAACACATTGGCCAGACAAGTGAAGACGTAAACGGAAGCATTACTACGCGTTAGGGAGATGAGTTGAAATATTAAAGTCATAAAAATGAGCTTTCAGACTCTTCGGCTTATGTTTCCAAATGAAGTCGTCTTACTGTAATTACATAGTGAAGATGATTAGTGGTGTTGCTGCTAACTAAATTATTTGTTGGACGGCTTGTTCCCTGTTACAAAGTAGCTGCAGGGCGGCTGAGGTTTTTCGAGGCTACGGAACGAGAGGATCGGCGGCCGCCGGGCAGCATGAAGTCATCATCGAGGGCTGGGCGGTAACATCGTGTAGGCGGGTCCGCCCGTCCTGTAGCCGAGGCGATAGCATCCGCAGCGGCGGCCCGACACTGGTGGAGGGCGGCCGGCTTATCTGATGGCCACCGAAGACCGCGACGCCAGATAAGCCGATCCCAGCACGGCAGGAGGTCTGCGCCTCCTACTTAAACCAGGCGGCTCGCTGTTAAGTGGGTCACACTTGCAAGGAACGCTGCATCCACCAATAATACCAAGAGATGTGGCGTTCTGCCTAACGCAGTGGCATCGCATTCGTGAGGACGCAAGTTTGATCCACGTCTCTATATGCCTGGTACGTGGGTAAAGGAGGAAAGGCACTCACTGTGGTTTAACAAAGAAAATCTGAAAATGCCAAGGAAGCAAAGGCTGTTTACACACCAGGTGCAAAGGAGACCGCATGACAACGAATTCGTACTAGCCATTAAAACTGCTGACTTTCTGCAGACGCGAAATTTAACCGACAGGAAGAAGATGCTGTGATATGCAAATGATTAGCTTTTCAGAGCATTCAAACAAGGCTGGCGCCGGTGGCGTCACTTACAACGTGGTGACATGAGGAAAGTTTCCAACCGATTTCTCATACAAACAGCAGTTGACCGGCTTTGTCTGGTGAAACGTTGTTGTGATGCCTCGTGTAAGGAGGAGAAATGAGTACCATCAAGTTTCCGACTTTGATAGAGGTAGGATTGTAGCCTATCGCGATGGCCGTTTATCGTATCGTCACACTACTGCTCGCGTTGGTCGAGATCCAATGAGTGTTAGCAGAATGTGGAATCGGTGGGTTCAGGAGGGTAATACGGAACGCCGTGCTGGATCCCAACGGCCTCGTATCACTACCAGTCGAGATGACAGGCATCATATCCGCATGGCTGTAACGGATCGTGCAGCCACGTCTCGATCCCTGAGTCAAGAGATGGGGACGTTTGGAAGACAACAACCATCTGCATGAACAGGTCGACGATGTTTGCAGCAGCATTTACTATCAGCTCGGAGACCATGGCTGCGGTTACCCTTGACGCTGCATCACAGACAGGAGCGCCTGCGATGGTGTACTCAACGAAGAACCTGGGTGCACCAATGGCAAAACGCCATTTTTTTGAATGAATCCAGGTTCTGTTTACAGCATCATGATGGTCGCATCCGTGTTTGGCGACATAGCGGTGAACGCACATTATAAGTGAACATTCGACATCGCCATACTGGCGTATCACCCGGCGTGATGGTGATGGGGTGCCATTGGTTACACGTCTTGGTCACCTCCTGTTCGCATTGACGGCACTTTGAGCAGTGGACGTAACATTTCTGATGTGTTATGACCCGTGGCTCTACCCCTCATTCGATCCCTGAGAAACCCTACAGTTCAGCATTATAATGCACGACCGCTTGATGCAGGTCCTGTACGGATCTTTCTGGCAACCACATTCTCCAGATCTCTCACCTATTGAAAACGTCTGGTCAATGGTGGCCTTACAACTAGCTCGTCACAATAAGCCACTCACTACTCTTGATGAACTGTGGTATCGTGTTGAAGCTACATGGGCAGCTGTACCTCTACACGCCATCCAAGCTCTGTTTGACTCAATGCCCAGGCGAATCAAGGCCATTATTACGGCCAGAGGTGGATGTTCTGGATACTGATTTCTCAGAATCTATGCACCAAAATTGAGTGAAATGTAATAACATGTCAGTTCTAGTATAATATATTTGTCCAGTGAATACCCGTTTCTCATCTGCTTTTCTTCTTGTTGTAGCAATTTTAATGGCCAGTAGTGTAGTAATAGGCACCCCTGGAGTAGATAAACAAGGAGTTGAAAACAAGCAACTTGCCAGCTCCGGATGAAATCCCAATTCGGTTTTACAAAGAGTATTGCATGGGATTGGCTCCTTACTTATCTTGCATTTGTCGTAAATCTCTCTCCCAGCACAAAATCCCAAGCGGCTGGGAAAAAGCACAGGTGACTCCTGTATATAAGAAGGATAAAAGAACGGACCCGTGAAATTACAGACCAATACACTTAACATCAGTTTGCTGCAGAATTATTCGTCATAAACTGCCTTGAGCAGGAAAGGTTTCTGTCCACGATTCAGCACAGTCATAGGAAGCATCGTTTGTGAGAAACTCAGCTTGCCATTTTGTCACATGATATGATGTGAATAATGGACGCAGGGCAACATAGAGATACCAGATTCGTAGATTCCTGAAAAACGTTTGACACTGTAACCCACTGTCTACTGTTAAGAAAGGTACCTGCATATGTAATAGGTTCTCAGATACGTGAGTGGCTCGGGAAGTTCTTAAGTAATAGAACCCACTACACTGTCCACGAAAGTGACTATTCTTCAGAGAAACGGGTAGCGTTACGTGTGCCCCAGGAAAATATGACAGGACAACAGTTTGTGCTTACATAAATGATCTGGTGGACAGTGAGGACAGATATCTGCGACTTTTTGCTGATGATGCTGCGGTTTACAGTAAGGTGACGTAGCTGAGTGACTGTGAAAGGGTACAAGATAATTTACACAAAATTTCTAGTTGATGTGTTGAATGGCAACTTGATCTAACAGATGTCCTATCATTTTGTCAGTGTTTTCCACATATTCCTCTCCTCTCCGATTCTACGCAGAACCTCCTCATTTCTCACTTATCAATCTACCTAATTTCCAATATTCATCTTAAACACCACATCTCAGATGCTTCGATTCTTTTCTGTTTCGTTTTCCCATTCCCCATGTTTCACTACCATACAATGCCGTGCTCCAAACGTACATTCTCAGAAATTTTTCCCTCCGACTAAGGCCTATGTTTGACAGTAGTAGACATCTCTTGGCCAGGAATGTCCTCTTTGCCAGTGCTAGTCTGCTTCTCATGTCCTCCCTGCTCCCTCCGTCATTGGTTACTTTGCTGCCTAGGAAGCAGAATTCCTTAACTTCGCTACTTTGTGATCATTAATCCTGTTGTTTAGATTCTCGCTGTTCTCATTTCTGCTACTCTCATTACTTTCGCCTTTCTTATATTTACCCCCAGTCCATATTCTGTACTCATTAGGCTGTTCATTCATTTCAGCAGATCATGTAATTCTTCTTCACTTAGGATGGCAGCATCAGCGAATCGTATCATTGATTTCCCTTCACCTTGAATTAAATTCCACAATTAAACTTTCCTTTCATTTCCACCACTGTATCTTCGATGTACAGATAGGATGGGAGGGGTAAAAGACTATATCCCTGTCTTACACCTTTTTTAATCCGAGTTCTGCTTTCTTGGTCGCCCACTCTTATTACTCCTTCTTGGCTGTATTGTACGTATTGTATGTTACCCCTCTCTTCACGTAGCCACCACTATTTTCTCAGAATTTCGAATATCTTGCACCATTTTACACAGTCTAACAGTTTTTCCAAGTCGACAAATCCTATGAACGTGTCATGATTTTTCTGTGGTCTTGCTTCCATTATCAACAACAACGCCACAATCACTTCTTTGGTGCCTTTAACTTTCCTAAGGCCAACCTGATTATCATCTAACACATCCTCAATTTGCTTATTCATTGTGTATATTTTTCTGCCAGCAACGTGGATGTTTGAGCTGTTAGGCTGATTGTAAGATAATTCTCGCACTAGTCAGCTTTTGCAGTCTTCGGAGTAGTTCGAATGATATTTTTTCGAAACTGAGATGGTATGTCGCCAGATTCGTATATTCTACACACCAAAGTGAATAGTAGTTTTGCTGCTACTTCCCACAATGATTTTAGAAACTCTGATGGATTGTTATCGATCCCTTCTGTCGTATTTAATCTTAAGTTCTCCAAAGCTCTTCTGAATTAAGATTCTAATACCTGATCGCCTATATGTCCTGTATCGACTCCTGTTTCTTCTTCTATCACATTAGACAAATCTTCCCCCTCACAGAGGCCTTCGGTGTACTCCTTCCACCAATCCTCTCTCCTCTGCATTTAACAGTGGAATTCCCATTGCACTGTTAATGGTACCATCCATGCTTTTAATTTCACTTAAGCTTGTTTTATCTTTCCTATATGCTGAGTCAGTCCTTCCGACAATCATTTCTTATTCTATTTCTTTACATGTTACCTGCACTTCCTATTTATTTATTTCCTCACTATTTGTATTTTTGTATTCCTGAATTTCCCTGAACACTCATGTACTTCCTTCTTTCATCGATCAACTGAAGCCGGCCGCGGTGGTCTCGCGGTTCTAGGCGCGCAGTCCGGAACCGTGCGACTGCTACGGTTGCAGGTTCGAATCCCGCCTCGGTCATGGATGTGTGTGATGTCCTTAGGTTAGTTAGGTTTAAGTAGTTCTAAGTTCTCGGGGACTAATGACCACAGCAGTTGAGTCCCATAGTGCTCAGAGCCATTTGAACCATGTTTTTTGATCAACTGAATTATTTCTTCTGTTACCCATGGTTTATTCTATGTACCTATGTTTTCCTTTACAACTTCTGTGATTGCCCTTTTTAGAGATGTCCATTGCTCTTCGACTGTAGTGCCTACTGATCTATTCCTTATTGCGGTATCTATAGCCTTAGCGAACTTCAAGCAGACCTCGTCATTCCTTAGTACCTTCGTATCCCACTTCTTTTTGTATTGATTCTTCTTGACTAAAGTCTTAAACTTCAGCGTACTCTTCATCACTACCAGATCGTCATCTGAGTCTGTATCTGCTCCTGCGTACGCTTACAATCCAGTGTCTGGTTTCGATACATGTGCCTGACCATCATGTTAACTAACTGAAGTCCGCCCGTATCACTCCACTGACCCCCACTACAGTTGTTGAGCCTTTGAATTTCCCTTTTCAGATTTTGTAGCTTCTCTACCACGTTCAAGCTTCTAACATTCCACGCCCCAACTTCTAAAAAGGTATCCTTTCTTTGATTATTCAATTTTTTTTTCTCATGGTCACCTCCCACTTGTCAGTTCTATCCCAGAGATCCGAAAGAGGGATTATTCCGGAATCTTTTGCCAATGGAGAGATCATCAACACACTTTTTCATTTGCAGCCTACGTGTCAGTGGATACGTATCTCTTCATTCCTCAGTACTTCCGTATCCCACTTCTTGCGCATTGATTTTTACTGACTTATCACTTAAACTTAAGCCTAGTCTTCATCACTACTACTTTGTCATCTCCATCTATATCTGCTCTTGGGTACACCATACAATCCAGTGTCTGATTTCGGTACCTCTGCCCGACCATGACGTAATCTAACTGAAATCTCTCGTAACTCCCGTCCTTTCCCTTACGTGCCTCTTCAAATTGTGATTCTTCCAGAGTGTATTCACTATTATTAGCTGAAATTTATTGTAGAACTCAATTCTTTCTTTCTTCCCCATGATTCCTAGTACCAAGCTCATATTCTTCCGTAATTGCTTCTTCTACTCCTTCCCTACAACCACATTCCAGTCCACCATGACTATCAGATGTTCATCTCCCTTCACGTACTGAATTATCCGTACATTATCCTCATATACTTTTTCTGTCTCTGAATCTTCGATTTGTGACGTCGGCATGAATAGCTAAACTACCATTGTCGGTGTTGTTTTTGCTGTTGATTCCGATGAGAATAGCCCTATCACTGAACTGATGATAGTTACTCACTCTCTGCCCTACCTTCCTATTCATAACGAATCCCACTTCCGTTATACCTGTTCGTTTGCTGTTACCATTACGCTATGCTCATCTGACCAGGAATCCTTGTCTTCTTTCCATTTCACTTCACTTACACCAACTGTACCTAGATATAGCCTCGGTATTTTCAGATTTTCTAGTTTCCTTACCACATTCAGACTTCTGACGTTCCACGCCAGGACTCATAGGACCTCATCCTTTCATTGGTTATGCAATCTTTTTCTTATGGTCACCTCCCACTTTGCAGTACCTCTGCAAGAATGTGATTCAGACGAAGATCCGATACTAGTCCACTGTTCGACAGTCAAATTCCGACATCTCGTGCCGACTGGAGTTGCAACTGACGATGTTGTTGGATCTACATGTGAACACGTATGGATGGTCTGCCTGGAGCTCCATGTTCAACAATGTACGATGAACGGTGTGCTCTGAAACGTTCGTGGATGGTGGATGCACCAGAATTATGCACTTTTGCAGTTTTGCAGAGATGCCACAGATTACCTTCTATGTTACAAATAGCAGTGGAGAGTGGATATGATACAAACACTATAGATAAACTAAACCACAAAATTAAAGCAAAATTAAAAAGGACTCCCAACATACAAAATCAAAAACAAGAGCCTCAACCTACAAACACACAGAGCCCACCAATGAACACACATGAACAGGAAACACCCACAATGACAAACAGATGGTTCACTCTCACCTATAACAACAAAACAGTACACAGAATAGGCAACATACTCAAAAAACAAGGGATAAAAATAGCCTACAGGACAGACAACTCAACACAGAAAAAACTAAGGACAACCAACACAAGCACAGACAAACACAACACATCTGGTACTTACCAATTAACATGCCAGGATTGCAAAGCAGTTTATATAGGACAGACAACCAGAAACTTTAATATCAGATATACAGAACACAAAAGAGCATTAAAAAGTAACAGCTGTCATCCCACATTTGCTGAACACCTCATGGACAAGAAACATAGCCCAACAAACATCAACACAGAATTGAAAATTCTCAAATGCAGCAACAGCCCCTCACAAAAACTGATAATCGAAGAAAATTACCAGATACAAAAAGCCATAGTGGAAGGCAAACAAATGATAAATGAATACACAGCTCTCTGCAATGGCACTCTGTTCTCTGCCCTCAAAGGATTAACAGACAAAACCAACCTATAGAGATCCTGAAACCTAAAATGTCTCTCTCCCTCCCTTTCTCTCTCCCTCTCTTTCTCTCTCTCAGTGACAGTGGCAACTCAATATTCAGTGTTTCACAGTGATGAAGCGAAAAAAGAGTAAGTGAAACACCATGTAAATAGACACTCACACACACACACACACACACACACACACACACACACACACACAGAATTAAACAATTTAAGGCATAATAATAACATAGTTCTTCAGATCGTAATTTTGGCTTAAACAATTTAACTACCTTAAGGTATAAGTGGTTGCAGATGACAAACTGTCGGTCACTGTAGAAACACAAGACGTCAGAAAAACCACACCATGTGGTAAAAAGGTATGGATTTTCATAATTTATGTGTTTCTTCAAATATCTATAATTACATTTTTTTAAAACTAATAGCTACATGTATACAAAACAACAAAGAACGTTCTTTATCTTTAACAGATGGAAAATAAAAGCCCACTGAGGATGCTGCAACTGCAGTGAAACATGTTTGGGTTAAAAAACAAAACTGTGTTTTGCTAAAGGCGGACCCTAACCAAAAACATATGTATTGTTAAAGCAAACACGGAGAAAAAAAGAGCTTCAATACCAAGATGATTATATAATTACTAATGAGGCGTTGCGAGCATGACCATAACGAACACTGAGTTTCTTATATCCCCATGAAAACCGCCATGAGGAAATCGCAATTGGTTGTAGTATCCGAAAACCCAGCGAGATAATGTTCGAGAAAGTGGTGCCAGCGCACTGAACGGTGAAGGTGAAAGGGCAGGAGGTGCTGAAGATAAAAGTAAACTGCAATTTAAGTAAGCAAGTCATATAAAATATTGACGATGCTTGGATAGAAAGTAATATTTAAATCCCGTATGATAGAGCTGCTGATGTTTATAATGGGTAATATCCCCTGCAGCTTGAAAACCAGTAGACCCACTGTAGTCCTGATAGAGATTATGGTATTGGTGGGCCATCAGAGGTGCAGACCCACTGCAGACCTCTTAGAGACGGCCAGCAGCCATCTGTTGCGACTGTGCAGGTGCACAATCACCATCGAAGAGTCTTGCGGACAATATAGCAAGTCCATAAACCACCACTTGTGCACTCACAAAGTATTTAGAATTGTCCTTAGAACCAGCAATGCTGTTAACCAGTTCTTTGCTGAATTATTAAGACACGTGCAAACACTAACTGTCCCAACTTCTCACATATTGTGCATATACTATGACCAACAGAAATGTGTGCATTGAAATCAATGCTTGCAAGTTACTTAATTTGATGAACTGGTGTCAATTACAATTTTATAAAATGAGAATACAATTACAAAGGTACAGAAAACATCATTAAAACATAATAATACAGATAATACTTGTAGTAATACAGGCTTTACCAAAGAATCAAAATAACATAGACATCAGTGTTACAGGAACTATGACATAAGTACATACAAAAGATCAGAACAACTTTCGAAACTTCAACTTCATGCATGAGCATTAAAACAAAACAGAATAAATAATGTCTAAACATCTTTACAAAATAAAGAACATATTATTAGAAAAATTCTACAACATAACTCTTATCAGCTAAACACATAAAGGAAGGAAAGACTCAAATACACAAGACTATACTAACACATAGTGGAATAACACAAAAGGGAAGGACAGGGTTTGTTTTGAGTGTGACATTTGGTAATGCAGTCCAACCCAAAACTTCATTCCATTTATCGTTCCTCTTATTTCAAAATTTGTTTCCACCAAAAAAATCCTATCCAAGCATGCTTTCTGTATTTACACGTTCACATATTTCTTATCTCATTGTTTATTTTCCATTATCTTATCTCATCATTTATTTCAAAGAAAATCCTACCTAAACCTGTTGTCCCTAAACACTACCTTTTTTGTTCATATCCTCTTTCAAAATACTTTTTTGGCCAAACCATTTTCTTATAGCTTCTCAATGCATTTCTTCCAATTCATCACAACTCGTTCTCTTATATAGCCTACCCCATCTTAAACTAACTTAAATCTACTGAGCTCAGATGCATAAACTAAGGGACGAGCCAATGCAGCAGCACAAAACAATTAACACAAACAGCAATGATAAAATAATGAAAATTAGCAAAGCTAGCAGCAATAAATATAAATTAGCAAAGCAAATGCAACATTAGAACTAATATGAGCCAATGTGCAGCAACACGAAAAATAAATCAGTAGTAAAACCGGCTTAATAGAGTAATACAAAGTGAAATTTAGTAGCACTATGCCTGGAAAACAGCAGCAGCAAATGCAATAGCTTATACCTAAATATGACATAGCTCAAGCAGAAAAAAAATTTACAGTAAAGATAGGAAATGTCTAATAACTATGTCACATCTTAACACTAGCGTGATGCATCACCTTGACTTACTCTACGAAGCAAGTTACCCAGTCATTGACAAAAATTATGTAAGCAATTCCTGTGAAGAGAAATGTCTTTTTGTGCTCCCTCATTTTTTGGAAGTAGATCAAAAAATTATTATTTACTGAATCTGTAGACAGAAAATATTTACATTAGAAACTAGATGTTAAACAAAATGATCAAATATATACATAAAGCAAGGCGTGAAACGTCATTCACTAGCCATATGGCATTTCATAAAGCAGTAAAAAATCTCTCAACCAGCAAGACAATAGCCATGAAATGTTTCTCATCGTTTCATTAGTCATTTCAGTAAATATCAAACAGTGTCCCATTTGCAATGCTTTCTACAAAGGAATGTCAGTATCGAGGTTAATGGCCTCTCCTTTTTTTGTTGTGCCTCTGAAAGGCACGGCTCTTTTTCCAGGCGACTGTCGCATAGCTTGGCGCCTACAGCCCATTACGTCAAGGTCACTTAGCTTTCTTACCGAAACATTTACTACAGCAGTTTGTGCTACAGTGACAGTCTCATTAAAAAAAATTCACAGATCGAGAATTTGCGTTACAAATGTGTAGAAACAAAATTATATCAATATAACAGAGTCCAAAAAATGTTCGGCGGCATGGTGATACATTCACGCATTTACACACATTTCATACGATTCTTGGTTTCCAACATCCTTTTTCACAAACCAGAGTCCCTAACCACTATTCATGATCCTTACTTTATTACACATATACATATTCGTCGACACTTCATCATAATAAATACAGAGCACAATAAAAAAATGGTTCAAATGGCTCTGAGCACTACGGGACTTAACATCTATGGTCATCAGTCCCCTAGAACTTAGAACTACTTAAACCTAACTAACCTAAGGACAGCACACAACACTCAGCCATCACGAGGCAGAGAAAATCCCTGACCCCGCCGAGAATCGAACCCGGGAACCCGGGCGTTGGAAGTGAGAACGATACTGCACGACCACGAGATGCGGTCAGAGCATAACAAAATTCCTCATACAGCATCAGCTTATTGATCATAAACATACCTAAACATCATAATACACATTGTCATCATAATAAGAACATCATAACAGATCAATCACAACTCAAAATCGTTGCAGCTTCTTTCAATAATTTCAAGACCTTCAATAAAGTCATCTACCTCAAACGTAATTCAAAAATCATGATCCCTTACCAAATACGACATTCAAAGCTCTCATAGTATCACAATGGTTCTGAAAAAATATGGAGAGTTCACAAAGTACAGACAATACAATTTCATAAGTGTGAAGTTATCCAACATGTAATTGCGTAAACATGTGTCACTGATGTAGTAAAAAAATGTTTGTTTCTGTGTTAAATAATCAGATAGCTGTGTAATTTTGTGTTAGAGAAATATGGTACCGATGTGTAAAGTTGAATAAGCAAATATCATATTAGTAAGGGTTCCTTGTGCTTGCCAAACACATGGTACACAAAGTAAGCGTGTACCCCCTGAGGATTAATGTAATTATACCCTCAGGTGTTACAGATTACAGCAATGGAATGAAATTATCACAGAAAACCTTTGTATCTTTGTAATTCAAAAATCTTGAAAAATAAATGTTTTAAGTACAAAATTAATCACTCAAATAAGTTACTAAAGCGCTAAACTGTGCGTCTTGTTGTAACATAATCTCTGTCATTATTTAAGGGTAAAAAATGTGCCAAGTGTCACGATTATCGTCGTATATAAGCAAAGTTCTGTGGAAGTCAATGTACTTACCTCGTAATAAACAAAAGCGAAATGCTATGCGTATAGATATCGTAGTTATTACGTACAGAACCGTGATAAAGAAAGTACTACACTGTAACATATTGTTGTGCTACGGAAAAGGCTGTCTCATTGTAGCTATACCACAAACGTTACTACTAAAACGTGTTTTACTTTCCAGAAGAATGCAGAAGAACTGTGCAGATATAAGATATATTCAGGGCAAAAGCAATAAAATAAATTGTGTAACTCATTAGTAACGTCGTGATAAAATCGTGTAGCTGTCCAGTAAACTAACCATTGTGCCATCTGATATCTCTCAGAAAGTACCTCAAATCCAGAATGTATTTTCGAGTAAACCAAAATGTTGCATTAAAATGTCATTATCAGTGCCGGTATATGTTCCAAGTACGTGAGCCTTATAGTCGCTACCTGATCGTGCAACTAACAAGCAAGAATGTACACACACAATAACACTGTGTCGTCTGTTCACTAAACATTGCATTTGTAATTACTGTTTAAATATGTTCCCTAGGTTCTAGACTGGATAGCTTACTTTAAAACATACTTGCATGTTAACAGTCTCTAAGTGTGACAAAGAGTACTAGAAACGTGAAGTGAAAAGTTATATAGCAGAGACTAAGTTAAAAAATAGATTATCTTTCAATAAACGGTTTTACATGTGAAATGTGGTGTAAACATTTACTCTTCCTAGTACGCAGAGTTTCAACTTCAACGCAATTATCATGTGGTATCCGTCGGATTCTGTAAGGTCCATGGTAAATCAGAAAGAATTTTTGACTCTAGTGTTTCTTCTTATGTGACAATGAAAGAGCTTTAATGAGAACTTTCTGACCAAAATATAATTTCTTTGCATTTGCTTTACCGTGTAGTTTTCTCATTTTGTCTGCTGCAGATTTTATATATTTAATAGCGAAATCAATTATGTCTTTGTGTCGAAGTTTACGTGTATTCGGAAAAGGTACAAGCTCTCTGATTCTGTTCGGTGGTTCTTTATTCTTCAGTACAAGAATAGGTGGTAAAGCAGTGGAGTCATGAGGCATTTCATTCAGCACGTTTTGAAATAAGTGTAAATATCTGTCCCAGTGCTGATGCTTTCTGTTACAATAAGGTCTGCAAAGCTTATTGATTTCTTTCATAATCCGTTCAGACGGGTTACAATGTGGTGAGTACAATGAACTAAAAACAAGTTTGATTTTATGGTTCCGAAGCATGCGTGACCAAACAGCAGACCTGCATTGCGGTCCGTTATGTGAAATGACTTTACTAACGTGTCCAACTTCACGTAAGACATTTTAAACAAAAGCGTTGGATACAGACCGCCCAGTGGCTTTACGTAACGGGGTGAAAGAAACAAATTTTGAAGTAAGTTCAACAGCGACTAGAACATACGAATATCCATTCGATGTTCTGACAAGCGGTCCTAAGAGATCAACAGGAGCAAATTCTTTTAATTTAGAAGGAATGGTAGGAAACAACGGAGCACGATGTGAGATAGTAGTTGGTTTAGCCTTTTGACAAAGTTTACAAATAGACAAGACTCTTCGAATTCTCTTTTCCATATTGTTAAAATAACAAGTTGTTCGAAGAATATAATAATATTTTCGTGGACCAAAATGTGCGTAGCTGAAATGAATGTACCAAATTAGCTTATTAACAAAATCGTTTGGAGTGCAAAGTACCCATAGCTTGTCATCAACAGTGCAGCGTTTGAAGAGTATGTTGTTTCTAATCAGATAATAATGCCGAATCTGTGTTTGTGTCTTTTCATGCCATTTACTTTTGATGACTTTCTAAATCGAATCTTTATCTTGATCATGAGCAATGTCCTTTAAAGATGCGGTGATGAAGTTTTCAAAGGCGACTTTCTGAATGTAAGGAATACTGAAATTTTTCTCGAGGTTGCCTTCTGTGTTACCTTTCTCAAGCCCAGCCGGTGCGCGTGACAGTGCGTCAGAAACAATGTTCTCCTTGCCGGGAATGTAGACTATTGTGAAGTGGAATTCTTGCAAAAACAATGCCCAACGTTTTAACCTCTCATGATTTAATTTTGAAGACATAAGAAATTGTAATGCACGAAGATCACTGTATACTTGTACGTGCTTACCAGAAAGAAAGAAACGGAATTTGTTAAATGCCCAAACAATAGCTAACGCTTCTAATTCAGTAACGGAAGAGTTTTTTTCAGATTTTGTTAGCACTCGGCTATCAAAAGCAATGGTTTTCTGAACAGTAATGTCATTTTCTATGGCTTCTTGAAGTAAATGGGCACCAAGACCGACTTTAGAAGAATCCGCGCTAAGGCA
Organism: Schistocerca gregaria; assembly: GCF_023897955.1. NCBI lineage: Eukaryota > Metazoa > Arthropoda > Insecta > Orthoptera > Acrididae > Schistocerca > Schistocerca gregaria. The sequence goes on from NC_064920.1 coordinate 1,054,472,749, forward strand.
TAAATCATGTGACAGATCTGGATGAACTTGTATTGGCGCGTTAAGTAGCGATTCTTTCAAAGAACTGTATTCCAATTGTGCTTGTTCGTCCCAGTTCCAAATAGAATTTTTTCCAGTGACAAAACAAAGTTTTTGTGTAACTATAATTAGCATATTCAGAAAATGACCTAGAAAACTGCGGACTTGTTTTTTTGTGGATGGAACTGGAATGGCTCTGATTGTTTCTAACTTTTCAGGATCCGGCGGAATGCCTTCAGAAGAAATAATATACCCCAAAAACTTTACCTTTGTCCTACCTAATTCAGAGGTATCCAAGTTACTGTAATTCCAAATTCTGCAAAAATACGTAACATACTGTTGAGGATGCAATTATGTTGTTCCCATGAGGCTTCTGCTATTAGAATATCATCCACATATAAGGTGATGTGACGTTTTAAGAAATCAGGTAATACAGAATTTAGCCCGCGAATGAATGCTGCCGAAGAAATGTTCAAACCAAAAGGAACTTTCCGAAATTGATAACAAACTCCGAAACAAAGAAAAGCTGTGTATTTTCTATATTCTGGATGAAGTTCGATCTGATAAAAGCTGGATCTGAGATCAATAGAAGACAACACTTTTACACCATTAAAATTTTCAAGAAGTTCTTCCCTCGTTTGCGGCCTGTCTGTTTCAGGAATGATGATAGTATTGATTTGTCTGGAATCTAAGACAATCCTGATCGATCCATTTTTATTTTCAACAACATGTAATGGATTGTTGTATGAGCTTACTGCAGGTTCAATACTGCCCTCGTCAAGCATAGATTGTATTTCTGTTCTAACACGGTCCCTATAATGTGCTGGAATTACGTATCGTCTAACACAATGTTTAGTATGATCGAGAACACGAAATTGGTATTTAAATCCCTTGATTGTTCCTGTTTTGTGAGTAAAACTGTGGAATGTGCTTGTAAAATCTCAAAATGGTCCTGCCTATCAGTGTCATTACAATTCTCAATTGTTTGAATTTTATTCTGAATTAACTCATTAGCATCAGATATGCCCTCGATATCATCCCTGTCAGTACTTGCAGAATGATTGTTAGTGTCTAGTTCCGTCGAAAATTCCGAACTGTTGTCTAACAGAAGGTAAAACCGATTAATTTCCTCATCATGGTTTGAGAGCCAATCTTCAAATTTCAAAGCTATTGACTTACCTTCTTTCTCTAAACTTATTTCAGCATCGTGAAAGTTTAAGATTGCTTTGTTTCATTCAAAAAGTCTACTGCCAATATAATTTCTGTCGACAATAATGGAACAATAAGAAAGTTCATAAAGAAGCTGTGGCTTTGACAAAAGAATTCGAAGTTGGTTTGTTGGCATACATCTACACCTTTTCCAACGATTGCACCTTGTAATTTAATCTTACGTAACGGAAGTGTGGGGCAATCTTTCGATTTGAAGCATTAGCTAAAGGCTGTTTCACTAATTACTGATATGGGACTGCCAGAGTCAAGTACTGCCGTAAATTTTACGTCATTTACTGTAATGTGAATTACAGGATATGCACTTTTGTTATGTTTTACGTCGTGTTCCTGGAGTAAGATGTCCCTAATGTCTTCCATTTTAACGTAATTACTAGCAACGGCAGCTACGTCGTCAGCTTCATAAGTACGTTTTGTGGCTGCCAGCAGCGTGAGTCTTTTCTTACCGTCTCTTTGTTGGCGAACGACGTTATTGGTATTTGGAGATCTAACTTCTGCAAATTCACCTTGTCGAGAGGGCCCTGCCCTGTTTGAATCCCTCCAGTTCTGATGAAATTCAGGTCTGTCGTTTTGTCGGTGGTTTACATAGTCTCTTTTTTGTCGGTAATGTGGCGGAGAATTTTTCCCGGAATCGTAACTGCGCGCTGAAATGTTGCGCCTGAACTTATTCTGTCTCCCTTGATAATAATTGTTTTGGTCCCCATATTGTTTGTTTCTATGGTTATCTCTGTCATATATATTACTACGAAAATAAGATCGTTCTGTGTAACTGTTATTCTGCCAACAGATGTCATACGGGTGGTGTCTGTTTTCGTCACGATTTGCGTTGGAAGAATAGCCTTGTCGTGTCCAGTTATTATTTTTGTCATCGCGGATTTGTGACGGATGTGACCTGTAATTGTTGTGTTCCTGTTTTCGCGTTCCGCGATTGTCAGTGTCAATTTCCAATTCTTGTAACAGTCCCTGAAAAGTTTCAATGTCGTCTTTGCAACGTCCTGTCAAAATAATATGTCGTAAATGTTGAGGCGATTTGATTAAGCAAATGCGGATGAGTTCTGAGGGGCTGCATGGGTTTGAGAGGTACTGATTCTTGTGCAATATGTCTTCAAAATATTTCACAAGACTGGAAAATTCAGTTTGTTCGAAATATTTCATCATTATGATGCTATGTTTTACTCGGTCTTGTGTAGCTTGAGACCAGTATGCTGAGAGGAAGGTATGATAAAATTCTCCTTCACTGTAACAATCGTGAATGACAGATCGCATTCTTACAGCTGGTTCATTCTCTAAATAGCCACACATACATTCTAATCTGTGCCCTAACGATCAGTTGGGAGAAAAACAATGAGAGAATTGATGAAGCCACGCTTGTGGATGAAATTCCTAAATGTTTTGAATTTACGTGTACTAGTAAACAGCTTATAATCAAAATCATCATGTCGGCGAGTCGCGTGTCGGTCATTGTAACGTAGTTTCGGCGGTTCCATGTCAAAATTCGGTTTGCCTTGCCAATTTCTTTCATAATTTCCGAAGTGCCCTGTTATATTATTTTGTGGCTGTTCCGAATTTCTATGTTCCCCTTCCCATATTGTAGCGCGAGTGTCCTCTGAAATATGTAATTTTTTTATTACTTGTGCCAACTGATCTTGTACTTCCTGGATTTCTCTTTTGTGTTGCGTATTAATTTGATTCTGATTTTGTTTGAATTTCTTGATTTATTCATACTCTTCTGCGTCAGTGATGGCTACAGGTCTTGTGTGATTCAGATTATCATCTACCTTCGTAGATAAATTATATAGCTGATCCGAAAGTTCGACTACTTTATCTGATAATGAAGTAATTTCCTCCATGTGTCTTTCTGAACCAATTTTCAGAGTATCTACTGTGTCCTTTAAGTTTTCCTGAGTTTTGCAAGTTGCGTAATCGAATCGGATGCAACTGTGTCAATTGTAGCCCGCAAGGTCTCGTGATTTTCATGAACAATAGTTTGCAGTTCTTTTATTGCTGCTTCGTAATTCTGTAATGCTCGAAAAAATAGGTTGAATATGCTCACAAATTTGTGTTTTTACCTCATTACAGACTTTTTGACATTTCGATTCGATTTTTAGTAGCTGAGCAGTTAAACTTTCATGTGTTTGTTCAAGCTTGGAGTCTAACTTTTGAAGATTTTGTTCCATTGTGTCTAACTTTTGAAGATTTTGTTCCATTGTGTTTTTTTAAGGCCTTTGTCCCATTTGTTGTATTAATTGTAATAACAATGTACTGGTGTCTGAAACATGTTCCTCAGTGCTTCTCAGCAGTGCTTTTGCACCGCAACATTCACATTTTGTCAAGCAGAAAATGTGTCTTGACTTATTTGAGAAAACAGTGAGGACCCAAAACCTGAATCTACAGTATTTGCGAGATTGTGTTCTGTCATTTCGGATTCCTAGGGCGAGCTGTTGTCGACCAATCGATCGATAATGCTTCCCTGTTCACTAATTATTTCACTGTCTACACTATTATTTGCACCCCGCTCCATTTCCCTATGCGCAGTTACCAAATTACTACTTTGAACATTAGTTAATTCATTACACAGTGGCGCTAACACACTGCTTTCGTCTTCACTGTCATTTCTCAGTTTACTTTGGAACCTAGTATTACGTTTTTCACATGCCATTGTTGTCACAATATTATACACAATAACACAGAAAAGCACAATCTGAAGCGGAAAATAAGACAACACATTAACATAGCATTGAAAATAACATCTCGTTAATTGCAAGTCCAGCTGCGAAATACTTGGTGCAAATCTACATGCATGCCACAACTGTTTTACTGTACAAGAATGAAAAACTACAACTACAAAGGAAATTCTCTCTATAATTACACAATAGATACACTAATTACACAAACTACAAGAAAAAATCAGAAGATTCCAGGTTTGCATCCTGGCAGGTCGCCATATGAAACGTCCCCTTAGAAAAATTATACATGATTGTGCTTAAACTGACAAAGAACACAGACACAATCTGACTTTTAATAATCCCTACAAAAGAATGTCCCATACTAACAATAACCTATACTTTTCATTAATCACTTACCTCACAAAAATCTTCGTTACTCGAACTCTTTCTGGCGGACACACATCCACATCGTCCGCTCTTAAAATTCTGCCATCTCTCTCCCCACATCCACCACTGCTGGCGGCTCACCTTCGAACTGTGCAACACCGCGCTGTTAACAGCCAACTGCCCAACACTACAATAGCAAATTCCAACAATTCAAACCAGCCACAGACTTCACACAGCACAGCCAGCGATTTTGATACAGAGCGCTACGTGGCATTACCAACATAAAAACTTAAACAGCCTACTTACAACCTTGTTAGATGCGCTCTGCAAAGGTTTGTAGACATGCGCGTGCATTTCGCAGTGTAGCGTCAGTCACACTGGGCAGTTAAGCAGCGTTAGACGTGTCTTTAGTGTCGCGCTAGGAACAATATGCCCTGTGTTAATCTGCCATCAATGGTAAAGACACCTGCTGCCCAGAGACGTCTCGCGTATGAGACTGGCGTGAGTGTGCCTTGGAGGTCTTTGACGCCTGTATAATATTGACTGTATACTCAAAAACAGAAACAACTTTCACCTACGTCCGGCGGTGGCTCCCTGCTCTGACGGCTCGTGCCTTCCTGGAGCATATGTGCCCCTGCCCGGTCATGTCGTCATTGGTGCCTAGGTGAACACATATTTCGAGACGAATATCTCGGGTGTCAAGTATGAAAGGGATGTTGCAGCCTCATGCGTGCAGGACCCTAATGGGCGTCTGTGTGTGGTTTGACAGCTGACAGCTGCATCACTTCATGGGGGCTGCAGCTAACCACCTGTGCAGTCCATTGGACAGCGTGTGGGGAGCAGTGCTTGCCCATGTTGATTGTGTATCTGTCACATTATTTTGTGAGCTTGTCTATAGGATGTGCTGTATCTTTTTTGGACAGTTTTAGATTTCATGCCTGCACATAAGAGTACTGAATTATTTAGGAGCAGTTTGCATGTCTGTGCTGAAATTATTTTGGTAAACTATTAGTTGTTTGTGTGTCTGGAGGGTGTTATTTAGAAGTAGTTTACAGGTCTGAAGACTGTGTATTGTTACCCTAAGCACATCAGGGCGAGTGTTTTGCGTCAGTGCGATAAATATACTTCATCCCTAAATAAAATGTTCCAAAATAAATAGATTACACTCCTTCCTAACTCCCCCCCCCCTTTCCCAGCAGCCCAGTGCAGGTTGAGTCATTGTCGTGCCATTTTCCCCCTCCAGACCATCATCACAAATTATGTCACAGCACCCTCTGGTGACAGTATTTTGTACTTGGTCAGATGGACTCTAGATCCCGTGGTGGAATCACTCTCTGCAAAATAGAGACTTATGTCCAGCACAGGAAGAGTCGTTTTCCCACCACTTCCTCCCACCATCTAGGATTGTGGCATGGAACAGAGAACAGCACCCTCTGGTGGTGGTACTGTGTACTAGTTCAGTTGGGCTCTGGACCTGGTGGCAAACACACTGGATTGCAGTAGTGGTTCAAATTGCTTAAATAAGGACTGGCGCATGGTTTCAATAGTTGATGATTAGCAAGCATGTTCGCAGAGCCTTTTAGTGGTTCACATGTCTGTAAGCTGTGTGACATGTCAGAGCATGTGTTCTGCATTGCTGCAATAAATATACTCCATCCCTAACTAAATTGTTCCAAAATAAATAAAGTATACTTCTTCCTCTCTCCAGCAGCCCAGTGCAGGCTGAGTCCTTTTCGCACGAATCCCAAGGAAGAGGTGGTGGTCTAGTGACTTAGGTTAATGGAGGGAGTCCAAGTGTCCTTTGCTTTGCGCCATTTTCTTAGCTTAGCAGAGGTAACGGAATTGACCCATTTTCCCACCAAAATTCCCCACTGCTGTTGCGCATCATGCAGCCTATTGTGCGTAGTCGTAACACGACGTCCAGTGGCTGCACGAAAAGCATTATTGAACATGGTGCTGTTGCTGTCAGGGTTCCTCCGTAGCCATAATCCCTAGATAGCGGTCATCCACTGATGTAGTAGCCCTTGGGTGAGGCATGCCATCGACAGTTCCTGTCTCTCTGCATCTCGTCGATGTCCGATGAACTCCTAGACGCTTGGACACTTCCCTTATTGAGACCCTTCCTGGAACCAAGTAACAATGCTGACGCGGTATTGACCGTCTAGGCGTCGTTGAACTACAGACAACATGAGCCATGTACCTCCTTCCTAGTGGAATGACTGTAACTGATAGGCTGGTTGTTTACATCTTTGGGTGAATTTAGTGACATCTCAGAACAGTCAAAGGGACTGTGTCTGTGATACAATATCCACGGTCAACGTCTGTCTACAGGAATTTTGGGAACTGGGTTGATGCAATACTTTTTTTGATGTGTGTATATAGCTGAAATCTGGGTTCCCAGGATAGACCGGATCAGGGTGTGGAAAGAGGCCCAAATCAGTTGCTGTTAGTTGCACAAACATACAAATTTTATTTTGCTAAAATACTTAATCACACATGCCCTTAAAAGAATTCAGAAACAACACGGCTGAACATCAAAACACAAATTATTAAAATTGTCTTAAGGAATACACACGGCTGAAGGCCTTAGTTACAAAATAGAAGAACTGAGGGCTTAAGGCCAGGATAACAAGAATTTCAATAAGTAAATTTTAAAAGGTTTTAAACAAATTGCCTTTCAACTTTTAATTTAAAACGGTTGAAGACCTTGTCTTCAAATATTTCACACCAAGTTTGGCTGAAGGCCATATACTGAACATAGAAGAACTCAAGGGTTAATGCCTGGATAACGAAATGATTTTTCAAATTTTAATTTAAGATGGCTGAAAGCCTTATCTTGAAATTTTTCACATAGGGTTTGGTGAAGGCCAGGTAACTGGAACGTTAACGGCCACAAGGCAGAAGATACCGCTGGTGCACTTCACTAATAAGTTACAATCAAATCAATAGTTAAATACCATACAGGAAGGCGGCTGCAAAATTTTGCCGACACCAGAACACTATACGTTGCTGCTTGTGGAAACGGCCCAGGTAGCAACAACCTGCAATGAACGAAGAGATGTCACAGCAATTGAGGTTTCATAACAGGTTAACTGATTACTCAACTCCAGTATCCAAGTTCGGTGGGCGACGAACTTTACAGCTCTGGCATCTAGTGCCTCACAAAGCCGAGTGCTCATGCAAGCCGCCAGTGGCCCCGGTCTGACCTCGCGCCGTGCGCCGTGGCGACTTCCTCGCTGCTCTGTTGCAACCGACCGACCGCCTCAAACACACCACCACACGGAGATATAGCAGTCAGACCGAAGATGGTACAGCAGTACTAGTATCGATAAGCGCTGGTGCTGCCACTGACGGAGGCGAGTCAGGACCTCATTATGGTAGTAACTCAGGGAGCAATAAGATGCCACTCGATTGTGAGAAAAGGCCATAGAAGAAATGGCATCAATGCGAACCGTCACGGCTCAATATCAACTGACGATATTTTTTTATTTGGGGTTTGTACTGTTCCATGAGTGCATGTACCAGGTGATCAAAAAGCCAGTATAAATTTGAAAACTTAATAAACCGCGGAATAATGCACATAGAGAGGTAAAAATTGACTAACATGCTTCGAATGACATGGGGTTTTATTAGAACAAAAAAGTATTGCTAGACGCGTGAAAGATCTCTTGCGCACGTCGTTTGGTGATGATCGTGTGCTCAGCCACCACTTTCGTCAAGCTTGGCCTCCCACGTCCCCAGACCTCAGTCCGTGCGATTATTGGCTTTGGGGTTACCTGAAGTCGCAAGTGTATCGTGATCGACCGACATCTCTAGGGATGCTAAAAGAGAACATCCGACACCAAAGCCTCACCATAACTCCGGACTTGCTTTACAGTGCTGTTCACAACATTATTCCTCGACTACAGCTGTTGTTGAGGAATGATGGTGGACAGATTGAGCATTTCCTGTAAAGAACATCATCTTCGCTTTGTCTTACTTTTTGCTAATTCTTGTTATTCTGATCAGATGAAGCGCCATGTGTCGGACATTTTTTGAACTTTTATATTTTTGTGGTTCTAATAGAACCCCATGTCATTCCAAGCATGTGTGTCAATTTGTACCTCTCTATCTACATTATTCCGTGATTTATTCAGTATTCAAATTTATACTGACTTTTTGATCACCCGGCATTTTGAGTAGAGCATGGAAACCGAACTTTAAAATACTAAGTAAATTCTTTTCTCTCAAGTGTGACACTAAAACCCGCTACCTTTCCAATCAGCCTTGTATTCAGGACGCTGCTGAAAATATAGAGGATCCGCTAGGCGCCTAATTCCCGAGGCACGCTAAGGAACGGATGTGTTATTCGGGCTACGGGGTGTGTCGGGAGGCGTCGCGGGATTGATTGGCGACAACCGCAGGGTACGATCTGCATCCCGGTGTGTATAACGACGTGGCAAACGGTACCGGCAGGCTGCCGGCTGCCCCTGTTCCTGTGAAGTGGCCGCCGCAGCCGCTGACGCCCGCCTAGCCCCGCCTCGCAGTTATAGCCGGCCAGTAACTCATGCGGCGTCCCGCTTCCAGAGGTAGGCCGACAGGCGCCACTCAGCAAGCCGGGTCGGCACCGTGGCCGGCAGCTGTGGGCGACACGTTCAGGGGCTAACGTCAATGTAGACCACCCCAAATACTTCAGTCTGGAACCGCCCTCGGGCATGGATGTGTGTGGCGTCCTAAGGTTAGTTAGGTTATAACAGCCCCCTGCTTCCCGGGATTTGCGGAATTACTAGTTGACAATGACCGTGAATTATGAATTTTCACCAGTGTCGGGATAAGGCATCCGAATCCGAAGTAAATAATGGTTATTCCGCGGGAAACAGGAGACGTTATACTTGATCGTTATTGAATGAGTAATTTCATTCAATAACGCTCGGTAAATGAATAATCGAAATAATTTGGAAATAAATTTTTCCAGTGGAAATTTTGCCGAAAGAAATGATTAAGTTGTAAAAGCAATTAAAAAATCGGTTGCCAGCTCAACTGATGAGCGACAGTACTGTTAAGTACGTGAATAATTGTGTCAAAAATAAAGTTTACCTGTTTGTAGCGCAGCAGGTGGAACGGAAACTTTTACGTAAGTGCTGTGTCAGGCTCAGTAGCCATATAAAACAATGTCATAACAATCTAACTACACTTAAACATTAATGGTTAACTTTCAATAAGTATTTTGATAATTGTTTGTTTTTTTTTGGGGGGGGGGGGGGGGGAGGAGACCATACAGCGAGGTCATCGGTCTCATCGGATTAGGGAAGGACGGGGAAAGAAGTCGGCAGTGACCTTTGAAAGGAACCATCCCGGCATTTGCCTGGAGCGATTTACGGAAATCACGGAAAACCTAAATCAGGAAATGCGAGTGCAGTGTTTCACCAATACGCCACCTCGCTCGGTTATTTTGATAATTATTTTGTTCATAATTTGTCACCTAACTGCAATGCTGACAACACAGGTAATTACCTATCGAGATTTTTAATAATGGACTGTCATTCTGTCTTTAAACTTACGTGCTTTGCACAGCTTAATCTACTGATAATGAAATATATTGCCAATAATTGATTAACTATGTTTTGAACGATAATAATTCATTAATCGGGGGAATGTCAGGTGGAATAAGCTTTATAGTTTCATGAAATATCCTTGAACTACCTTCAGCTGAATATGCATTGAAATAAATCTTAATAATCAAATTTATTACTTCAGTCTATTATTAAGTTAATACGGTTGGCGTAAGCTTATTAAGTACAACAATTAACTCCGATAACCAGTCTGAAATTTACTCTTCACCATCTATGCAAATAATTTGATGATTAACATATTTTCTTTTGATAATGGCGTGACACACTCGGTTCAACAAAGTAAGGATCGGGAGGAACCTACATGGTGTTATTGTCGGGTGTAATGTAAATGCAACACTTCGATTATGAAGTGCTTGTTATTAATTGTTCAACTTCAGAGAAGAGCAGAGTCACTGGCAAGCCTTCTACAATTTTATCCTACGAAAATTACGTAGATCTTACTTCCCACGTTGTCGGTGGATCAACGGAAGTCCACGGCAGAGACACAATGTGGCATCGGGCTTTTACTGTTCCGACTTAGGCCCACAGTGCGCTTCACATTTAAATCCTCGACTCTTCAGCACTATGCCCATTAACTCATAATAACCTGTCCGGCCATGCTTCCAGATGTGCCGACCATAACTTCCCCGTCGTACTTAGATCCACACACTAGCCGGTAGATGTAACACAGCTAGGAATAGCAGCACTCGACTGTACGTCTTACTCCGAGCACGGCGTCACTGCTACTACGGCCCGCTGGCGCGCTCCCGCGCCCAGCGGCACGACGGAACAGTCTCTCTGACTTCAACGTTAACTAAATATGCCCTGATTTGCCAGTGTTAAATATTACATAATTTAAACATAGTATTTACAGTAAATATTTACACTAGACAATACATCGTATACAAACAGTTGCCTGTGTTAAGTAAGCGAAAAAATTCATAGCAAGGACTGCGTTGTATTGTCACAAGGTTTCAGTAGTTCTAAGTTCTCGGGGACCGATGACCTCAGATGTTGAGTCCCACAGTGCTCAGAGCCATTTGAACTATTTGAACCACACCAAATAAATATTTGGCCAGTTCATACACAGTAGAGATTGCGGTTAACACCGGGACAACCGATTCTCGTTCATTTCGGTTATTATCATCGCCAGTTTAACCTGACCATTAAAACCCACGTCAATTACCAGGTTTCTGAAATAACCTATTTTCTGTCTTTTATTCCTATTATTTCCTGTAATAAAGGTAGAAATCGAAAAAATAATGAATATTCTGACTCCTTCGTTTTCAAGAGTCAAAATACACTACTAGCCATTAAAATCGCTGCACGACAAAGATGACGTGCTACAGACGCGAAATTTAACCGACAGGAACAAGATGCTGTGATATGCAAATGATTAGCTTTCAGAGCATTCACAAAAGATTGGCGCCGGTGGCGACATTCACAACGTGCTGACATGAGGAAAGTTTCCAACCGATTTCTCGTACACAAACAGCAGTGGACCGGCGTTGCCAGATGAAACGTTGTTGTGACGCCTCGTGTAAGGAGGAGAAATGCGTACCATCACCTTTCCGACTTTGATAAAGGTAGGATTGTAGCCTATCGCGATTGTGGGTTATTGTATCGCGACATTGATGCTCGCGTTGGTCGAGATCCAATGACTGTTATAGAATATGGAATCGGTGGGTCCAGGAGGGTAATACGGAACGCCGTGCTGGATCCCAACGGCCGCGTATCATTAGCAGTCGAGATGTCTAATGGATCGTGCAGCCACGTCTCGATCCCTGTGTCATCAAATGGGGACGTTAGCAAGACAACAACCATCTGCACGAACAGTTCGACGACGTTTGCAGCAGCATGGACTATCAGCTCGGAGACCGTGACTGCGGTTACCCTTGACGCTGCATCACAGACAGGAACGCCGGCGATGGTGTACTCAACGACGAGCCTGGGTGCACGAATGACAAAACGTCTTTTTTTCGGATGAATCCAGGTTCTGTTTACAGCACCATGATGGTCGCATTCGTGTTTGGCGACATCGCGGTGAACGCACATTGGAAGCGTGTATTCGTCATCGCCATACTGGCGTATCACCCGACGTGATGGTATGGGGTGCCATTGGCTACACATCTCGGTCACCTCTTGTTCGCATTGACGGCACTTTGAACCCGTGGCACTACACTGCATCCGATCCCTGCGAAACCCTGCATTACAGCAGGATAATGCACGACCACATATTGCAGGTCCTGTACGGTCCTTTCTGGATACAGAAAATATTCGACTGCTGCCCTAGCCAGCTCATTCTCCAGATCTCTCACCAATTGTAAACGTCTGGTCAATGGTGGCCGAGCAACTGGTTCGTTACAATACGCCAGTCACTATTCTTGATGAACTGTGGTGTCGTGTTGAATCTGCATGGGCAGCTGTGCCTGTAAACGTCATCCAAGCTCTGTTTGACTCAACGCCCAGGCGTATCAAGGCCGTTATTACGGCCAGAGGTGGTTGTTCTGTGTACTGGTTTCTCAGGATCTATGCACCCAAATTGCGTGAAAATGTAATCACATGTCAGTTCTAGTATAATATATTTGTCCAATGATTACCCGTTTATAATCTGAATTTCTTCTTGGTGTAGCAGTTTTAATGGCCAGTAGTGTTCTAAATTAAACAGATAAAGGGCGACAATTATTGAGCTATATGAAAAAAGTAAATTAGTTGTAAATTACGGCGTGCACACACTTTATTTAACATGTAATAGTCACTATAGATTATGACATGTTCGATATGCGAAATTCTGCATGACCCATTGAAGTGTCAGAACATCGATGCTGTCGATATCCTCCTGAATGTATGTTTTTAGCTCAGCAAAGGTTTTGGGGTTACTGCTGTACACCTTGTCTTTAATATAGCGCCACAGAAAGGACTAGAATTTGTTCAGATCCGGAGAATGTGGCGGCCAATCCAGGCCCATGCCAGTGGCCAATGTGTGCCGCAAAACCAGAATGTGGACTCAGAGTACTCCTCCAGGACATAAAACTCTCGCCCGCTTCTACGGGATCAAGCTCCGTCTTGGATGAACCACGTCTTGTCGAAATCAGCGTCACTTTGGGTACTGGGGAAGAAATTGTCTTCCAAAACCTTCATGTACCGTTTCGCAGTCACCGTGCCAGCAAGAAATTTCGCACCGATTTTTCTGTAACTGTACATTGCACACTACACAGTCACCGGTTGAGCGTGAAGAAACTTCTCGCTCTCTAAATGCGGATTCTCAGTCCCCCAAATGCGCCAATTTTGCTTATTGACGACATTTTCACGTGCAAATGTCCGACAACAACAAGGCCCTGGCGTTTGCGCATACTAATTCCCATCATGCCCTGCGACCAACAGTGCAGCTTGAACACCCTTATACAAACCGTTCAGAAGTTATGCTAATTTTATTTCATACAGTTCAATAACTGTCACCCAGTACATAAAAGAGGACTTACTATGTCCATCGATCGCCATCTTTCTCGAAAAGTGATACGTGGTTGAACAGTACAAAAAAAAAAAAAAAAAATACATCACAAATAGTTAGTGTTAAGGAGTGAAAACTAAAGGTGAAGGACTATTGGTCGTTTAGTTTGTCACTTTTGAAGTTCTACAAGCACATGAGGGCATGTTATGTAGACACAGGCAGCAGATGAACAGCTTTCGATTTTTATTCTAAGCTATGAATGAATTATTTTCTCCTCATATGATGTCACGTTTCTTGTGGTTCCTCCCGTCTTCATCTTTTAAAACAATAGGAGCATTGTACTTCACTGATATCGCACTTCGTGTAATACATCCAGACTGAGGATGGCCCCATTCTGTAACAGAAATAATGTCCAACTACGACAACCATTATAGGGCACATGGGGTAAGTCATGCACACACTGCCTGTACATGCGTGAATGTCTAATAGGCCACGCCACAGGGTAACAAGTACATTATTGTATGAGAAACCAATTCTTATGCCACGTCTTTCTTGCTGGTTTCTGTCATCATTGTCACTAAATCTGCACTGATCGCTTTTACTGTTTTCTATTACAAAGCAATGGAACTTTCACGACTAAAACTTACTCGTTGTTTAGATAAAGGTCTATTGAAAAACCAAAAGTTTTAGCAGTGAAGCTATTGGCTAAGAAATATTTCGGTTTTTTACCCGTTTATTAATAATACATAAAAAACCTGGGAATGTTGAAAAATTCAGCCAACCCGTGGCAAACGAAACGTTTATTTAGCCCTTGACCCAGGTTTCCATATTTATAACAACACCTCCTTCAGAAGGAGTGGGGCTTAAAAATGTGTGTAAACTGCTACAAATTATTTTTACATACATAACAAAATATTAAGAATTTGGCCCACTCTTTTTGAAGAAGATATTTTTATAAATATCGAAACCTAGGTCGAGGGCTAAATAAACTTTTGATTTGCAACTAGGTGACTGATGTTTTCAACCTCTTCAAATTTATACAATTGCTGAATCGAAGCCACATTTAAGAGTTCGATAAAAAAAAACAGTTTTAACCGAGGCAAACAAATATCGAAGAATACTGGTTATTCATAACCTTAATACCGGTATCGGTTTATTGGGTCGGTTCTTCCCATTACTAATACACAGCCTGAGAAAAAAAAGTGAAGCGCACTGAACGGGAGGCTCAAACGAAAGGAAACGCCATGGCGGTGTCTGCCTGCTTAGCTGGGTGGTAACGTGCTCACCTCCTATACAAGCGGGCCCGGGTTCGGTTCTAGGCACGGATGGAGGTTTCTTTCCGCTCGGGGACCGGGTGTTATGTTGTTCTCATTATCATTTCATCCTCGCCACCGGCGCGCAAGTCACCCAGTGTGGCCTCGACTGAAATAACGATTGCACTTGGCGGTCGAACTTCCCCGGTTGCGGCCCCATTTCCATGGGGGTGACGTGGTAGGTGATGTTACTGCCGTTATTACAGAATCTAGTCAAATTTGCAAAGAACGTATCGCTTCTTCTTCTTCCGTATCCGGATGCACCAATTATATCTTCCCTTCCCAGTAATTAGCAACGTAGATTGCTTTGTCATTGACTTTCAAAATATCATCTTTAGTGCATGTTATAGACATATCTGGGCAAATCAGAAGGTGGTCCAAGTCCTGTATTGCTTCGCATTCACACCTATCGCTATCGCTGTAACCCCATTTAAATACTGTAGGTTTGATTTGCATCCAGTTGCTCCAGTACGTAGCCGGTTTAATGACCTCCAAGTTGTAAAAGGTAGTTGAAATCCTGCAGATCCCTCCTCAAGTAGTTCCATTGTGGAGTGTGGCACCATTTCTTCCCAAAGAGATATCCGCCTTGCGACGGGCTTGGTGGCGAGCTCTTCAGTAGTTTCAATGAAACTCCTGTGGCATTTCAGCCGGACACGTTGTTTTCGGTGCATATGCATCGGGTGTCGAGGATCATTCATTTGATTTGATCTTTCGATCTCGGCGGCTACTTGTCTGCGGATAGTGGGTGGTGCTATGCCTATGATGGGATAAATGATGTATGTGGGAGTTGGTTTGAGGCATCCTTTGGCAATACGTACAGTTTCGTTTACGGCGGCGTCAACTTGCTTAGTGTGAGCAGAGTTCCTCCAAACTGGCGACGCAAATTCCGCTGCTGAGATACTCAGCACCAGAGCCTTGTTGCGCAAAACATGTGGTTCAGCTCTCCACAATGAACCTGTTAGCTTCCACAGTATGTTGTTCCTGGCACAGACCTTTTTTTTAGTGTTGTGACAGTGCTGCTTAAAAGTAAGTGCTCTGTCCAATGTTACTCCCAGGTATTTTGGGCTGTTTGTATGTTTCAGCTCTTCCCCTTGCCACATGACTCGGAGTTTCCGTTGGTTTGTTTGTTTCTGAGATGGAAGGCGGATACTTGAGATTTACTAGGGTTTGGTTTGAGATTATTGCCGTCGTAATAAGTAGCAAGTTCTGTTATGACTCCTGTGAGATTCTCCTCCACTTGTTCAAAGGTTTTATCCTGTGTGGCCACTGCTGCATCATCAGCATATATGAACATTCGTGTCTGGTGGCTGATGGGAAGATCATTGGTATAGATGTTAAATAATATTGGAGCCAAGACACTACCCTGTGCAAGTCTATTTTTCTGTGTCCTCCACCGGCTGTTTTTAGATTGTGAGGTTACATAGTAGCATCTGTTCTGTTGCATGCATTTCACGAACATAGAAAGGGTGTAGTCCTTAGTGACATTGTACACTTTATGGGTAAGTAACTTACGGCTAACTGTGTCATATGCAGCACTGAGATCCAGGAATGCGACCCCAGTTACTTCTCCTCTCTGATAGCCGTCTTCGATGTACTGTGTGAGATTAAGGATTTGGCCACAGCATGATTTTCCTGGTCGAAATCCAGCTTGTTCGTTAATGAGGACTTTGTCCACATAATCAGCTATGCGTTTGAGGATCATTCGCTCCAGCACTTTAAAGAAATGACAAAGCAGTGAGACAGGCCGAAAATTTTTAGCTTCAGCTGAGTCTTTCCCTGGCTTTAGTAACGCATTACCCGAGCTTTCCTCCACAGTTTAGGAATTTGCATTGTTGTAATACCGTTATTCATTAGCTCTAGGATCCATGCTTGTACTCCCGGTCCAAAATGTTTAATTTGCTTAGATCTCAGATCATCGAGGCCAGCGGCCTTATTGTTTTTCAAATCGTTGATGGCATCTTGTAGCTCCTGAATGAAGAACGGGCGAGCTAGGAAGCTAATCTCCTCGTTCAGTTTTCTTTTAATTTTGCCATTCCTGATCTTCCTTTTAGTTTTTCCGTTCATGAGTAGTTGGTGAGCTATCTGATCAGGTGTAACTTCACTGTAATTTTGTTGTAGTTCTGTTGGATCGATGTTGAGACTTTTGACCAGTTCCCACGCCTTCCTATTGCTGTGCTTCATGTCCGTCTCTTGTAGGAGGTTACACCACTTTTCCTTTCTCGCTTCGGAGATACCAGAAATCAGTACCTCACCTGCCTGGATCGTTTCCTCTGAGAAAGGGGCCTTGTTGTACAGTTCTTCATACTTTTTCAGAGCTTCCTTGCTGCTACCATTGAGTCCAGCGATATACTGGGTGCGGCACCCTCTAGGTATGCGCCGTCGAGAGATTTTCTTGACAAGGTCTATAAAAGTTTCATATGATTGTATCTCTGGTTGTATTTCCAAGACCTCATTATCAAGGTCCCCTGTGAAAAGTTCCCAATGAGCTTTTTTGAAACTGAAGCGCCTCTTGAAGGGAATTACATCTGATTTGATTACTGCAGTATTGCAGCAAGTTATTGCTCTGTGTTGCGATCTTGGAATTAGGTCCTCGATTTGCTTTACAGTTTGCAGGGATACCTTTTCGGAGACAAAGATGTTATCTGGATTATATCCTAGTTTCCATCTTCCGCTGTTAAATGATGCAGGCAACTTTGGGTCATGTATCAATTTCAGTTTAGCCTGGTCTGCCCAGATCTCCAGCATTTCGCCATCGTCATTTGTCTCTTTATAACCGCATGCGAGACCGTAACAGTTAAAATCTCCTAGTACAACTTTAATGTTTTTTGAATGGGAATTTCCAGGCTACGTAAATTTGAACCTAGCACTGGATGGTTTGTACGCGGATGTTACAGTACATGAATGTAGCTCAATCGTTGAAATTTCTATATTTTCTTCGCAGGTCAGAGCACAGGAGCAAATGTCTAAGTTCGGTTTCACAAATATAGCACTTCCGTACCTTTCGTGTGGTCTCTCAAGAACTAATTTCATGCCCTGTATTTTTGGTCTATGGCTAGTTGGTGCCCTGTGTGTTTTTTGTAACACTAAACATCACAGTTGTTTCGTTAGCACATGTCAGTTAATAAAATTTGTTTATTTACAGATAAGCTTTCAATACAGCAGGAAGTTGTCACTAGTGGTGGTCTCGATAAAGGCCTTTTTTGAGTCTCTTCGGAGAGTTGTTTTGTCATCTTTGGTTTTGGTGCTCCTGTGTTTGCAGGATTGGCCGACTAGGTCGCCTCCAGGGGACTCCCGATTGCTTGTTGTTCGAGTGGTGAACGCAATCTTCGTGGAGGCTCCTGCAGTGTCCCCCAACGTACCGCTTATGACGTTACACTCTCCACCCTCTCCCTCCCTAACTCACCATGGCCTGGATCCTAGCACTGATTCGGTTGGGAACGATATCCTAAGGCCTATACTCTGCTTACGCAATCTTTTATAATTGGTTCTTGATATTCTGCATAATTGCGCTGGCAGAAGTTGAGCTCAGAACCGCCCCACACACGTTCTTTTTATCGAGGACAGGTCTGGATATCTTGCTAGCCACGGGAGGACTTCAGCATCACGCTGAAAGTTTATGCAGACATGTATATGTATGGGCGAGCATTGTGGTGTTGAAAAACGGCACCACGATACTGTCGCTTGAGAGGTAACACCAGGAGGATGGGGGATGCCCGTGACACACCGTTCCCCATATCACTGTGCGTCTCCAAAACAATGGAACTGTGGGACATTCATCATACTCGCCGACAATGTTCTTTCGAGGTAGTGTACAGCCACGATTCATCGCTGAACACCATGCGACGCCATTCAGCAGTAGTCCATGCTTCCTAGTCATGACATCCTTCAAAACACAGACGATACTCACCAGAAAGACAGGCCGTGCCGCGTACGTCACAGCACTTGACACTGCAGATCTTATGACTGCCAGCAGCCGTCTCCGGAGGGGAGGGAGTGACTATTTCAGACGACTTCAATAATTCTTGATTGCGTGCTTAAATGCACGTAAGTTCTCGATATTGCATCATAAAATTAAGACCTGTAGTGGTTACTTTTTCGAATAAACATTGATTTCCCGCCGGCCCGATACGGAGCAGAGCTTCTACGAAATGTGGCAGACAGGCCGCCTAATGTGACGTCACAAATTAGTTGCAAGGCCCGCATATCTTATTGGCCCCGAAACCAGTTGTGGTATTAACTGCAGCTTACCCATGGGACCGTGATTCCCTCGGTCGTTTGGTACAGGCCTCCAACCAACTGTGCGAGGTGATACATATGTTGGAGTCCAGCACTTGTTGACCAATGGAAGGCGCAGATTTCAGGCTGTTGGTGCACAGTACAGTGTTCCTCCTGTGGGGTGGCAAGGCGTCTTCGACGAATTTGCCTGCTTCAACTTTGCCATGCAGTCCAACACTGTACCATATTCCATATTCCATGTACCATATTGGAGTGCCTCACACATTTGAATATTGGACGTTTCGATCAGACTGCCTATTGGAGCGCCCAAAGAGGTCCCTCTAAAGCTGTGTCATGTCCTTATAACGCTATCTCAAACGAGTATAAGGCACCTTACCGACCGCGATTACTTAACATATTCCGCTATTCACGCCCCTTACTAATTAACTAGTCTCGTAACAACACTAAACACGAGCAACACTAATGCGCTCTGGAGGCCATCCTACCTGTGAAAGAAAAGTATAGCTCTAATCACATAACCACCGATGACGTGTGCGTATAAAAAATTACAATGAAATCCGACCACCATGTACACTCCTGGAAATGGAAAAAAGAACACATTGACACCGGTGTGTCAGACCCACCATACTTGCTCCGGACACTGCGAGAGGGCTGTACAAGGAATGATCACACGCACGGCACAGCAGACACACCAGGAACCGCGGTGTTGGCCGTCGAATGGCGCTAGCTGCGCAGCATTTGTGCACCGCCGCCGTCAGTGTCAGCTAGTTTGCCGTGGCATACGGAGCTCCATCGCAGTCTTTAACACTGTAGCATGCCGCGACAGCGTGGACGTGAACCGTATGTGCAGTTGACGGATTTTGAGCGAGGGCGTATAGCGGGCATGCGGGAGGCCGGGTGGACGTACCGCCGAATTGCTCAACACGTGGGGCGTGAGGTCTCCACAGTACATCGATGTTGTCGCCAGTGGTCGGCGGAAGGTGCACGTGCCCGTCGACCTGGGACCGGACCGCAGCGACGCACGGATGCACGCCAAGACCGTAGGATCCTACGCAGTGCCGTAGGGGACCGCACCGCCCCTTCCCAGCAAATTAGGGACACTGTTGCTCCTGACGTATCGGCGAGGACCATTCGCAACCGTCACCATGAAGCTGGGCTATGGTCCCCCACACCGTTAGGCCGTCTTCCGCTCACGCCCCAACATCGTGCAGCCCGCCTCCAGTGATGTCGCGACAGGCGTGAATGGAGGAACGAACGGAGACGTATCGTCTTCAGCGATGAGAGTCGCTTCTGCCTTGGTGCCAATGATGGTCGTATGCGTGTTTGGCACCGTGCAGGTGAGCGCCACAATCAGGACTGCATACGACCGAGGCACACAGGGCCAACACCCGGCATCATGGCGTGGGGACGATCTCCTACACTGGCCGTACACCTCTGGTGATCGTCGAGGGGACACTGAATAGTGCACGGTACATCCAAACCGTCATCGAACCCATCGTTCTACCATTCCTAGACCGGCAAGGGAACTTGCTGTTCCAACAGGACAATGCACGTCCGCATATATCCCGTGCCACCCAACGTGCTCTAGAAGGTGTAAGTCAACTACCCTGGCCAGCAAGATCTCCGGATCTGTCCCCCATTGAGCATGTTTGGGACTGGATGAAGCGTCGTCTCACGCGGTCTGCACGTCCAGCACGAACGCTGGTCCAACTGAGGCGGCAGGTGGAAATGGCTTGGCAAGCCTTTCCACAGGACTATATCCAGCATCTCTACGATCGTCTCCATGGGAGAATAGCAGCCTGCATTGCTACGAAAGGTGAATATACACTGTACAAGTGCCGACATTGTACATGCTCTGTTGCCTGTGTCTATGTGCCTGTGGTTCTGTCAGTGTGATCATGTGATGTATCTGACCCCAGGAATGTGTCAATAAAGTTTCCCCTTCCTGGGACAATGAATTCACGGTGTTCTTATTTCAATTTCCAGGAGTGTATTATGGGTGCTTAATTTTTTATGTCAAGCACGGTGAGTTTTTGTGCAGGATCAAAATAAGAACTTATTCAGCAAACGTTTTCTAACTAGTATGACTGTCTTCATTGTAGCTCTGTGCATTACGTAAATATGAACAGCACTATAGCCTTTTTAAATGGTACACAATGTTGCTTATTCTATTATTCACTCCCTCTCCTCGTGACGTTCAAAATCGTATCACAGTGTATCATTGTTGTAAACATGACATCATTAAAAAGTAATACAGGTATCAAACACACACACACACACACACACACACACACACACACACACACATACACACACACACACGGTCATATGCATACATATCCAGTACTATACTACGAGGCCACCTCCTCAGTAAAGATGTAGTGTACGAGAGAGTTTCCATCTATTTTTTTTCTAGTTTATTTAGAACGACAGGTTACCATGCACCGCTTATAGTTCATCATCATTTGCTATTTGCCTTTGCTCGATAGTTGATCAAGTCTCTCAGTTCATTCCATCTTTTATAACGCCTAATTTTCTTTGCCTCAGCTCATTTCAAATAAGTTATTTTACTGCTTCTTCTTTCCTCCTGAGAAATGTTTCCGCCGTTTGTTATTTTACGATCTTTTACATATACATGTACAGGACTTCTCTGCACTTCACACTTAGATAATTGGCAGATGGTTCATAGAATTATTTTCAGACCATTTCTCTACCGTTTCACTCCTCGTTAGCATGGGGGGAACATAAACACGCAAGGTCTCTAATTTCTTATATTTGGTTACCATGGTCATTCTCCCCACATAGGTGGAACTCAATGAAATACACTGCTGCCCATTAAAATTGATACACAAAGAAAAATGCAGATGATAAACGGGTATGCTTTGGACAAATATATTATACTAGAACTGACATGTGATTACATTTTCACGCAATTTGGGTGCATAGATCCTGAGCATTCAGTACCCAGAACGACCACCTCTAGCCCTAATTACGGCCTTGATACGCCTGGGCATTGAGTCAGACAGAGCTTGGATGACGTGTGCAGGTACAGCTGCCCATGCTGCTTCAACACAATACCACAGTTCATTAAGAGTAGTGACTAGCGTATTGTGACGAGCCAGTTGCTCAGCCACCATTGACCAGACGTTTTCAATTGGTGAGAGATCTGGAGAATGTGCTGGCTAGGGCAGCAATCGAACATTTTCTGTACCCAGAAAGCCCCGTATAGGACCTGCAACATGCGGTCGTGCATTATCCGGCTAAAATGTAGGGTTTCGCAGGGATCGAATGGAGAGTAGAGCCACGGGCCGTGACAAATCTGGAATGTAACGTCCACTGTTCAAAGTGCCGTCAATGCGAACAAGAGGTGACGGAGACGTGTAACCAATGGCACCCCATACCATCACGTCGGGTGATAACGCTAGTATGGCGATGACGAATACAAGCTTCCAATGTGCGTTCACTGCGATGTCGCCAAACACGGATGCGACCATCGTGATGCTGTAAACAGAACCTGGTTTCATCCGAGAAAATGACGTTTTGCCATTCGTGCACTCAGGTCTGTCGTTTAGTATACCATCGCAGGCGCTCCTGTCCGTGATGCTGCGTCAAGGGTAACGGCAGCCATGGTCTCCGAGCTGATAGTCCATGCTGCTGCAAATGTCGTCGAACTGTTCGTGAAGATGGTTGTTGTCTTGCAAACGTCCCCATTTGTTGAGTCAGGGATCGAGACGTGGCTGCATGATCCGTGCAGCCACAGCCCTGAAGATTAGATGCCTGTCATCTCGACTGCTAGTGATACGAGGCCCTTGGGATCGAGCGCGGTGTTCCGTATTACCCTCCTGAACCCGCCGATTCCATATTCGGCTAGCAGTCATTGGATGTCGACCAACGCGATCAGCAATGTCGCGATACGATTAACCGCAATCGCGATAGGCTACAATCCGACCTTTACCAAAGTTGGAAACGAGGTGGTACGCATTTCTCCTCCTTACACGAGGCATCACAACAACATTTCACTAGGCAACGTCGGTTAACTGCTGTTTGTGTATGAGAAATCGGTTGGAAACTTTCCTCAAGTCAGCACGTTGTAGGTGTCGCCACCGGCGCCAACCTTGTGTGAATGCTCTGAAAAGTTAATCATCCTCTTTCTGTCGGTTAAATTTCGCGTCTGTAGCACGTCATCTTTGTGGTATAGCAATTTTAATGGCCAGTAGTGTATTTTCCTATTTGTAGAAGTCAGTGAGCGAAATTTTGTGAAAAAATTTCGTCACAACGAGTAACACCTATATTTTGATGTTTGGCACCGGTTTTCGCGTTACATATCCGTGACACACTCTCTCTACTCCGCATAATGCCATGCGAGTTGCCCTCGTCTGAGCTTTTTAATCCTATGTGGTAAGTATCTCATAGTTCAGCAGTACTTCAGAAGATGACGAACAAGTTTATTTTGTAGATTTGTTGCGTGTTCTACAAAACAGCATCCTTTGGTTTACCTTGCCGGCAACATTTGCTATGTCATGATTGGTTCAAATGGCTCTAAGCACTATGGGACTTAACATCTGAGGTCATAAGTCCCCTAGAACGTAGAACTACTTAAACCTAACTAACCTAAGAATATCACACACATCCATGCCCGGGGCAGGATTCGGACCTGCGACCGTAACAGCTGCGTGGTTCCGGAGTGAAGCGCCTAGAACCCGTCTCCCACAACAGCCGGCTATGTAATGATTCCAGTTCAAGTTTTTTGTAAATTTTAATCCCTATACATCTAACTGTGGATTGGTGAAGCAGAAATGGGTTTATTTGGTTCAGTCTACAGATGCATTTCTGTTTTCTCGGATTACTACCGGTTGCAGTTCCAAGCAGCTTCATCAGTCAATCCTTCCATCAAAATCTTAAGAATGCACAGGTAAAATTCTCTCTGTGAAACATTCTTAATCTTCTTATTTAATGGTACGGTGCATCTTTATGATACATGCAGCATCTTACCCACGGCACGCAGTCGTCAAATTCGCTTACGCAGTTACGTAAGTTAAAAGAGAATCAGTGCTACACTAAAGTCCCTGGTCGTGTGCCGGCCGTGGCACGTTGGCGCACTTGGACACGATGTTGGGAAGCGCGATGCGGCGCTGTCTAGAGGTTTCTCGTACACATAGACAATGTTGGGAGAAAAAGGACATCAGAAATGTGGCCAAAGATCGCCAACTAACAGAGTAATACATATCGCGCTATTCTGGTTGATGCAAAAATACTGAATGTTATTGTTATGGACAGTACCTACTTGACTACGTTTATGAGCTGTCACATCGGTACTCTATAGAGGACTGTATCGTGTACAAGCGGTCAATGAAGACATAGCTGTTTAGGCTTGATGCTCTGACCTTAATGTATTACTGCAGTAGGGATTATTTAGTTCATTACGTTTTATTATTTTCTTCTTACATTCTATTTTTTATGCAATGTCTTACGTTTTACACGTCCTTCAATAAATTCTGTAATATATTGGGAGCCTCTTTGCAACTTCTCGCGGCAATCTGCACCTACTTGTAGAAATTTGGCCCATTCATTTTAAAATAATGACTCACCTATTTGGATGGGCAAGAAGGCTCCTCTGAGCCTGGTAGTCATTTGATAAACCATAAGAGGCTACAGACTGAAGCAAAGGGTAGTGCTGCCACATCTTTTTCGTTATCGTAATTGCGTTCGTCAGAGACGTTAGCCCGTTGTCATTCACTCAAACGACAATAATAAAATCATTATTATATTATATTTCATTATATAATTATTATTGTTGTTATTATAGTAATATCGGACACAGAATGTATTTGGGGCGGGTGGGGGGGGGGGGTACTAAAAGTGATATTTCTTTTCATAACACTTTCTGGGGGAGAGAAATTTAGGTTGTGCCACATAAGGACTTCGGAAAATGAGTAGGTCTGGTTGAAACGGATACTTTTTCTCGGCAGCAAAGTGTTGCTCGCGCTTTTTTACGCAGACTGTAATGCAGAGACATTTATCTCTCAAGACGGTAACAGCTGTGTTCGCTTCCTCATACAAGCTGTTGGTCTGATGACTACTCAGGCACCCCGCTGAGTCTCGACTGCTCCTCGAAATCACTCGGTGTTAATCCCAGAGAAAATGTCTGAAACAGTGAATAGCATCAGTCAACTTCTCGGCAATTTGGTAGCTCTGTGAGATCTAAACCTCAATGAGTGGTTTCAATTGGATGTGGCATACCTGAAAAAATTCGCCGAACGTAGTCCATTGTGTAGGCTTGAGGCAATATTACATGGCATTAGCGTGATGCCTCCTGTGTGTGACGTTAGTATTGTGTTCGACACGAAAAGTGACTGCCTTATGCCTGTGAGCATGCTGTCAAAGGAGGTGGACCACGCTTTTTACCTCCTGAAATACAACACTGGAGTGGAAAGCACTTTCTGTTCGCTGACTGCATTCGGTGCTCCGAGAGAGTGCTGTGGGCGAATCGGAGATGTTTTTGATAGCCTTACTTCCCTCTCAGCTGGAGACGGACCGTGAGCGGCTCGCAATTGCCTCCGCTATGGTGGGCGGACAGCTGAGTGGGATAAATATGCCGGTGAAAGTCCAAAGAGCGAAGCCGTCACCTCCTAGGCCAGGCTGACCGAGCTTCTTCCTGAAGGGGGCGCGACCCCGCTCCGGGGAAATGGGAGCCCACCCCGCAAGCCGCGGACAGAAAGCGTCAACTGCAGCTGCTGACAATGGACTGTGGAAACAGGGTTGGGAAATCGCATTTCGACAGGGAGGTGAAAGCTGATGCGCCACAGTTCTTTGCAGTAGAAGTCAACTTTCCTGCAGCTGAAATATAAAGTTTTTTAAGATATTCTGTTTCGTTAGGGGACAAGACGAATTTTGCTTCTCCGGCTCTCACTAAGTCATAACAAAGCAACTTTTCAACACTCCTTCCTTTGAGAGCCACGCCACTCTTGATAGTACATCGCGTCACGTAGAGAAGGAGCTATGCAAGGCCATATAGAATGTGCGTGCTAGATTCACGACATTTGGTCTGATACAATCAACATCCACAGTTTTAAGCGGCTGCCAACACCAATTTAAGTGAATGCCGGGATGTCATCCTGTTAATCAGTGGATTCTTCTGTCTAACTATTCTCGTCAGAAGGTGTCAGTGCCTCAGTGACGTCGCAGGAAAATCTTTCTTGCTCCTCGCCGAAAGACTGACTTCTCCTTGCAGCAGTTCTTTTACTAACCGTTTCTTGCAATTCAAACAGTTTATGCAGTTCTGTAGTAGAGGACATTCCGAGGAAGCCTCTGAAATCTCGAATGTGCATGAGAGTTGGGAAATTTCTTGTGTCCACTTAACCTACTGTCCCAAGGCCGGCCAGAGTGGCCTTGCGGTTCTAGGCGCTACAGTCTGGAACCGAGCGACTTGCTGTCGCAGGTTCGAATCCTGCCTCGGGCATGGATGTGTGTGATGTCCTTAGGTTAGTTAGGTTTAAGTAGTTCTAAGTTCTAGGGGACTGATGACCTCAGAAGTTAAGCCCCATAGTGCTCAGAGCCATTTGAACAATTTTTGAAGTTTCGTGTTATTGTCGCTTATTTTCTTGTTCTGTCGAGTTTATTCTTCCTCTTTGACTTTAACAATGTCAACTATGCTGTGGATGTGTGTGAGAACTACAATCAGTAGACTAAAAGTAGTAGTGTTGACTGCCTTAAGTTTCCCAAAAATCCTGATAGATGTGCTCAGTTGGTTCAGATCTGTAGACGAAGTGATGGTTGATTGGTTAATCTGAGGGAGTCGACCAAACAGCGATGTCATCGGTTCCATCGGATTAGGGAAGGATGGGGAAGGAAGTCGGCAGTGCCCTTTCAAAGGAACCATCCAGGCTCTTACCTGAAGCGATTTAGGGGAAGTCACGGAAAATCTAAATTAGGATGGACGGACGCAGGTTTGAACCGTCCTCCAGCGTGCTAACGACTGCATCACAGAAGTGATAGCATTAACATTAAAAGTGCTACTATATGTAGCATACGCTCTAAAGAAGACGATTACTTACTGAGCCGCGGGGGAGTCTCTGAAGCCAGTTATTCTCTTATGTAGTAGAGGCAGTAATCCCGTTCGAACTGGCATGCTCGTTCTCTCTTTGGTTTTCGTCTTCTGGTCGTTATTTAAGAACGGAACTTCCGACGATGATTCGCTTGATTCCCCGCTACGGGTCCTTAGTGGTCGTGCTTGCTCGTTGCTTGGGCGTATGTTGTGCTCGAGAGTTTTGGAGTGACCGTTATGGAGGAGCGTTGGTTGCTGGCGGTACTACGTTATGAGGAGTGTGTCGGCGGCGGGCTGGTGCCTGGTGGCCTCTAATGTACTAGCAAGCGTGTATATTGTACTGTGTATGTGTATGTATGCTATGCCTATGTTTGCTATGTGGATTCTCGTCGTTTGCTGCTACAAACGGTGGGCATAAGCTATTTCTTTAAAGTTGTGTTTGTGATCAATCTGATCGTAATTTGTATTCACAGGCGGAAACAGTGATTTGTATGTCACTATCCTCGCTGTGGCGGGAATAAGGAATTCACTCTTGGTTCCCGTATACGTTGAGTAGTGCTGTTAAATTTGTAAATCATTGCTCAGTGACGGGAGCACTAAGTGTGAGTAGCATGAAGGCTGCATGAGACATTCTAGGATAGTGCGCAGGTCATGTTCAGTGTTAAGACAGTGTGCTTCTAACGTTACTTGTGTATCTTACGTTTTATTCTGTGGTCTCCGTTTGAAGTGGCGGTGACTTTGGTGTCTCGTTTTATGGGTTTTTATGCTCTTCGTTGGGCAGACTTACGCTTGTTATTAGGGTATGTCTGTAGGCGTAAAGAATTATGAGCTGTAAGAAGTGAATAGTTTTCCATGCTATTCGCTATTCGCTAAAAACAAATCAATCTCCTACAGAGATACAGTACATAGAAACTTATCACGTCTGCGAAGACCTTTACGAGAAACTCCCCCTTCCCCCCCCCCCCCCCCCCCAAAAAAAGAGCAACCTGATATTTCCACTCGCGTATACCGATATCGGAGATGTAACACGTTCCAAATCATCGTTATTATTTACAAAGTCAACTAAGATATAGAGAACTAGCAAGCCTGTCTTCCACCAGTCTCTCACCTGCTAGATGCACACACCACAATCGATGCTCCCTCAACTAAATAAATACGCGAAATGTGCAGAAACATGTATGGGAATAACGGTCCAGGGCGAACACATGTCCATATTGAATCTTCTCATATTTACACGCGATCACGATAGCTGCCCAACACATACTAAGTATTACTTCGCTATTCGGCCGTCCACATGGTGACACAGTTAACTCAGCTGCATTCCTCAATTCCAAACGACCTTTCCATTCGAACGGATCCTGCCGTTAACGGGAATCGTGAATCATGCCCACCACAGACGACACATAGACAGAGTCGTACTACGAAATCGGCCAAATATATATTTGGTCGCTATACTTACACGTAAATGCTAGAATTCCCGTTTACGACAATGAGCGATGTATTGGAAATACACCCTGCTGACTGCTGTTGCTCTGGAAATAGAAATATCTCTACAATTCTAATGACCTGACATACGCCTTCCTTCTCCATCACAGTATTCCAAGCCCATACCTTACTTTGCACATGTCAGAACACAAACACATATTTTGTAAGCCTGATGCTGAAGGGGGTATGTATCACACATCCCATGCTACTAAGCATAATACTTCGTCAATAAGTGATTGCTGGCGATACGAAATAATACTGACCGAAAAATCAATGACGGGTGGACATGTCTAATAAGTTTTCTTGGCAGTGGTACCATTGTGTCCTAGAAAGACAGGCGTAATTGTCTTACAAACAGCAAGATGTTAAAAAAACACAACAATATTACCATCGCAATTGGTCTTGGTTCTACAGGTGCATAAAAGTCTCCATATTAAAAACTATACCCGCCTTACAAGCCCGCGTATGTCATTACCTACCAATGATGTGGTTTTTCCAAGGCAAACATCATGACACTCAATATAGACGGTGATTGCAGGAGTGTAAACTATTACACGAGCAGTGCGGTTACACTTCGCCGACAGTGCTCCCTCGTAATAATATTAACGCATTTCGAAACTGATTCGGGTAAGGAGTGTGGTATGAAGCTGGTATTTGCAACCCCTTCACCCCGCCGTCGCTACATATTTCCCCAGTATTTGTAAGGCATTCTGTGTCGGTGCAGTGTCAGAGGGTCGGTGATATACCCACTGGGCTGTAGACAATGGTTAATAGAGAAGGATCACAAACATTTGCTGCTGCGATGATTGACGTTGTAAGAAATGCACACTAGATTTTGAGACCTCTAGTGCCACGCTATCTGCTAGAAATTCCGTCTAGGATTTGGAATCAAGTCCCCTCATTCAATCATATAACTGTGTTCGATCCTGTGGAGAAGTCTTTTAATGATTAGAGCTACTAGTGAATCATATTTCTGGCACTCTCATATCTCGAAACGAGTCATCTTTCTCGAACCTATCTGCTACAGTAAAATTCCCGTCACCTTTTAGGTAGCCCCTATGCATCCGGCAGCTGCCTCCTTACACTCTGCGCTACCATCCCTGCAGCTTTGTGCACGTGATCGTTTCAGTGTAAGCCAGTACTGGGTAGGGGTTGGAGGAAACATATCTACCACCTTCTGCAACCCATGTAGAAACAGGCGAAGCTGAATTACTGCGACGGAACTGAGTTTTGACCATTCGAAGGAAACAAAGGCTGCTCCTGCAACACAATATGGGAACGGGGGAAGGACGTTGGTCTTGCTACTGCATTGTGGTGCTTCACCAGACTACAAGCAGGTACTATAGATCCAAGTCCTCCAGGTCTAATCGCGTCTATAACCCCAACATTCTATCATCGTTATTCCACTCCATGCACTAGAGAAAAATTATGAACTATAAAAGCTCCACAAACTCTACCCGATAGACAACTCGATAAAAGAGTTTTACCATATCTCTCTCCTCCAATATATCGAAAACAAATACCGCATGCTTGCCGGCATCGAGCACATATGACGATCCTATTAATTACAGAGATATTGATTCACTGTACAGACCAGTTTAAAGTTTCAGCACCTGTAATGCATTAGGATGACCATGTCCCACAGACCAAACTGTAAGTCGCAAGAGACACTTCTTGTGACCGTGTGTTGTTGTTTGAAACATTGTTTTTTTCTGCTATAACACGCCTTCTACACTGCCATACAAGTTTTGTTTTCCTGCCACGACTTCGAGGTCTGTGTCAGGTTATAAACTGACAATAACGCGTTCTGATCTATTGCCTCTCGCAGAAAGCTAGACATCGCATCGTGTAAATCATATAGTTTTTCCAGCTATCATAACACGCCACACACACTGCATGATTTTAAATGAAATACAGTTACAACGTAACGAAACTGAAAGCGTGGAGTGTTTCCAAACTGCTGTTTGAAAGTAATTGAAGACCCCTACATTAATCTCATCTGTCACAGTGACGGAATAGCTGATGGCTCTGCATTCCATTTCAACTAATTCCTCACATTGCAGTCATGTACATGGTCGCTCTTTCAGTGCCATTAATCCCCATAAAGTGTTGTCCCTCCCCCAAAACTCTTTCTCCAACTCAAGCAAGCGATGTCAGTCGGTCATCATGTGGTAACCAAAAGCTTACCAGTGGACAGAAGGGATGGAAAATACACCATCAGTGTACTCTAATAATAAGCACCACATCTCATTTGAGAGTGTGAACAATTTTAGCAATTTTTCAGTAATTTCAACATCGAGCAGAGCTGTGACAGCATGTTTCACAGTCCCAATATCATGGATAAACCGCACCCCTCTCTACTTTGGGAGTATCATTGCGAATGTAGATAGATAACTGTGTAGTACGTCCGTTCATTTTTAATTGTCAAACACAAACATCATCAAAGTACACCAGACAGTGCTTTACATATTTGTAACACCTCAAGCATGGTGCATAATGTTCGACCTATTCTATGCTGATGGGGGTTACAGAGCATTCTTACTGTCTTAGGGTAAAATTAGAGACTGAAAGAACCCTCACATTGTCGTTGACCAACCCGCCATGCAGCACCGTTACCAATTTAATCTGCAACCGACCAGAAGCAGACTGCTACATTCCACGTTTGGTGAATGAATGGAGCTATCCAAGTCCTAGGTCATCCAAGTACACAAAATTTCTCCAGATGCACCTAGGTCAAGGAGGTTAGCATCCCTTATCGGTGTATAGTAACAGATTTGAATGTGTTGTGATGTAATAGCAGACAGTTAAGAAGAACAGGAAATGGGTGGTTTTTATGCATGATGGAGCTCCAGACGGATAGAGTTCGAAGCATTTTACATAACTCAAATACGCTATCAACTCTAAAGTATTGGTCTAGAGTCTAGGATCAGTACTTGGAAGGTATTGGTAAGAGAGAACATAAACACATACGCCTCTAAGGCTAAAAAATTCCATACTTAAAACAGGCTATAATGTTAGATCGCTTGAGTTTCCGACCTATCAGTCATGTGGAATGCAACGTTGTTAATATTCCAGTGTAAGAAATATATTTCCAGCGTATGCCATACATTCTTCTTGCAGGTTTCTTTACGATAAACTATGCTATCGAACCATAAAACTAGAAAATTACTTCCTCATAACAGTGGCTCTGTGTGATTCAAGCACAATGTAGGTTTCCAGAGATGTACAGCATCCACTGTCCACATACGATCACGATTCAGAAATTATACTATCCTCACATCAGTCCTATATAAAATGGTCGTTAGTAATGGAGAATACTTCTTACAAGGAAATAGGTAAAAGCACTGGCGCCCGACATGTCAAATTACAAGTCATGTCGCCACTAAACAGCAGATTTGTCAAGTAGATGTATACACAGGGGATTGCAGTGTCTCACGAACACCTATCGCTTTCAGCCGTCCGCGACGCTTGCTCATACACAGATATACAGGAAACAGAGTAGACGCTCTGCAAATGTGGAGGTGACTGGGTACAATCAAGTACATTGCTGTACTATACCTCTCAATCGGAGCATTTGCGCTAGGTGCTGGCAGCTGTACTACATTTACAAGCAATTTTAGAATACGGAACAAGAGGTTGTGTCATGATCGCATGGGTAGAACTGACATAAAAATCGATGGAATTGCGGAAAATACACTCCTGGAAATTGAAATAAGAACACCGTGAATTCATTGTCCCAGGAAGGGGAAACTTTATTGACACATTCCTGGGGTCAGATACATCACATGATCACACTGACAGAACCACAGGCACATAGACACAGGCAACAGAGCATGCACAATGTCGGCACTAGTACAGTGTATATCCACCTTTCGCAGCAATGCAGGCTGCTATTCTCCCATGGAGACGATCGTAGAGATGCTGGATGTAGTCCTGTGGAACGGCTTGCCATGCCATTTCCACCTGGCGCCTCATTTGGACCAGCGTTCGTGCTGGACGTGCAGACCGCGTCAGACGACGCTTCATCCAGTCCCAAACATGCTCAGTGGGGGACAGATCCGGAGATCTTACTGGCCAGGGTAGTTGACTTACACCTTCTAGAGCACGTTGGGTAGCACGGGATACATGCGGACGTGCATTGTCCTGTTGGAACAGCAAGTTTCCTTGCCGATCTAGGAATGGTAGAACGATGGGTTCGATGAAGGTTTGGATGTACCGTGCACTATTCAGTGTCCCCTCGACGATCACCAGAGGTGTACGGCCAGTGTAGGAGATCGCTCCCCACACCATGATGCCGGGTGTTGGCCCTGTGTGCCTCGGTCGTATGCAGTCCTGATTGTGGCGCTCACCTGCACGGCGCCAAACACGCATACGACCATCATTGGCACCAAGGCAGAAGCGACTCTCATCGCTGAAGACGACACGTCTCCATTCGTCCCTCCATTCACGCCTGTCGCGACACCACTGGAGGCGGGCTGCACGATGTTGGGGCGTGAGCGGAAGACGGCCTAACGGTGTGCGGGACCGTAGCCCAGCTTCATGGAGACGGTTGCGAATGGTCCTTGCCGATACCCCAGGAGCAACAGTGTCCCTAATTTGCTGGGAAGTGGCCGTGCGGTCCCCTACGGCACTGCGTAGGATCCTACGGTCTTGGCGTGCATCCGTGCGTCGCTGCGGTCTGGTGCCAGGTCGACGGGCACGTGCACCTTCCGCCGACCACTGGCGACAACATCGATGTACTGTGGAGACCTCACGCCCCACGTGTTGAGCAATTCGGTGGTACGTCCACCCGGCCTCCCGCATGCCCACTATACGCCCTCGCTCAAAGTCCGTCAACTGCACATACGGTTCACGTCCACGCTGTCGCGGCATGCTACCAGTGTCCGCTGTGCCGTGCGTGTCATCATTGCTTGTACAGCCCTCTCGCAGTGTGGGGAGCAAGTATGGTGGGTCTGACACACCGGTGTCAATGTGTTCTTTTTTCCATTTCCAGGAGTGTATGTATATATTGATGGAATATACCGGTACACTGTAATTCGGGGAATTGAGGAAGGACTTACGTGTATTCTGCTTGGCGCAGAATAATTAGTTCAAGGGAACAAGCACGCGACAGCAATAGGTATCCGAGAAAAGATCAACATGGACGCGAAGGAACCCAGGGAAACAGGACAAGCAGCATTCTATTGCATGTCTATTGAGGTAATAGTGATATACGCGAGTTGACTACTGTATTTGACACTTTTCAGGAAGACAAAGAACCATCTGCCTCTAAACTCACTTGCATCTGCATAGGGCGACATACAGTGGATGTAATGGTCGGTTGAGATGGAGTTGTAACGAGGTGCGATTTAATGGTAGACTGATAATGTAATCTAGAGAGGGGGGGGGGGGGGGGGGTGGGAGTGAAGTTGCTACAGGTCATTTGTCAATTTTCTGCTAATGTTCTGTTAGGATGCATATGTTGTGTGGCATAGCTTACGTTCGTCTCGTATACAACCATTTGTTCTGTGTCGGTCTTAGATCAGATCATTAACAGCAAACCTCTTGGTCATCAGAGGCTTCCATCTCATGCATGATGAAACGTGACACATTCCTATAAACGAACGAAGATTTATGGGATTCACTCCATTCCCCTGTCGCTTCTTAAGTGTAAAATTGATACTCGAGCTTCAAAACAAAGTTAGTCACAGGTGTTTGTGACACACTGCAATCCCCTGTTTATAAATCTGCTTGACAGATCTGCTGTTTACAAATTTAGTGGCGACTTCACATGTAATATCATATGTCGTACGCCGCTGTTATGCATTTATCTGTTTCCTTGTATGAGGTATTCCCCGATACTAACGATCATTTTATATAGGACTGATGTGGGCATAGTAGAATTTCTGAACCGTGATCAGATGTGGATTGTGGACGCTATACCTCTCCGGAATGCCATATTGTGCTTGTAACACACAGAGCGACTGTTTTGAGGAAGCAATTTTCTCGTTTCACGGTTCGACAGATTAGTTTATCGTAGACAAACCTGCAAGAAGAGTGTATGGCATGCGCTGGAAATATATTTCTTACACTGGAATATTAACAACGCTGCATTCCACATGACTGATAGGTCGGAAACTCAAGCGATCTAACATTGTAGCCTATTTTAAGTGCGGAATTTTGTAGCCTTAGAGGCGTATGTGTTTATGTCTTACCAATACCTTACAGGTACTGGTCTTGGACTCTAGACCAATACTTAAGAGTTGATAGCGCATTTGATTTATGTAAAATTCTTCAAACTCCATCTGTCTGGAGATCCATCATTCATAAAAATCACCCATTTCTTGTTCTTCTTAATCGTCTGTTATTACATCACAACACTTTGAAATCTGTTACTATACACCGATAAGGGGTACTAACCTCCTCGGCATAGTTGCATCTGGGGAAATCTTGTGTACTTGGATGGGTGAGGACTTGGGTAGCTCCATTCATTCACCAAACGAGGAATGCAGTGGTCTACTTGTGGTCGAGTGAAGATTAAATCGGTGAAGGTGCTGCAGGGCGAGTTGGTCAGCGACAGTGGGAGGGGTATTTCTGTTTCTAATTTTACCCTAACACAGTGAGAATGCTCTGCGACCCCTATCAGCATAGAGACAGATCTTAAATTATGCACCATGCTCGAGGTGTTAGAAATATGTAGAGCCCTGTCTGGTATACTTCGTGTTCGACAATTAATAGTTAATGGACATATTGCGCAGTCATATGTCTACATTCACAATGATACTCGCAAAGTAGAGAGGGGAGTGGATTAGCTATGATACTGAAACTGGGAAACATGCTTGGTGTTGAAATTACTGTGAAATTGCTGAAACTGTTCGCACTACCAACTATGATGCTTATTATTAGAGTACATTGATGGTGTGAATTTTAAAATTTTCCCGGTGAATTGACTGTTCAAACAAATTTCGGGCTTGCAGCCAGTCGTTGAAGACGACCGGCTACTTTGATGGTGTCTTTTCCACCCCATCCATCCAGTGGTATGCTGTTGGTTACCACATAATAACTGACTGATATCACTTGTTTTAGTTGGAGAAATAGTTTTGTGGGAGGGACAACACTTTCTAGGGATAGATGGGACTGAAAGAGCGATCACATACCTGACTGCAATGTGAGGAATTAGTCGAAATGGAACGCAGAGCAATCAGCAATTCCATCACTGTGATAGATTAGTTTAAATGTAGAGGTCATCAGTCACTTTCGAACAGCAGCTTGGAAATCTTCACAATGCCGCCAAACTCATCCAGTTTCGCTATGTTGTAACTGTCTTGTATTTAAAATCATGCAGTATGTGTGGGGTATTACGATAGCTGGAGTAACACGATGATTTACACTGTGCGACGTCTAGGTTACAATGAGAGGCAATTGATCAGAACGAGTTAATGTCAGTTTAGAACCTGACACAGACCTCGAAGTCATGGCAGGAAAACAAAAGTTGTATGGCAGTGTAGAAGGCGTGTTATAGCAGAAGAAAACAATGTCTCAAACAACAACACACGATCACAGGGAGTCTCTCTTGCGACCTACAGTATGGTCTGTGGGATACAGTCATCCTAATGCATTACAGGTGATGAAACTTTAAACTGGTCTGTGCAGTGGATAAATATCTGCAAATTTAATAGCCACATGTGCTCAATGCCGGAATTGAGGGGGGAGGAGAGAGATGTGGTAAAACTCATATCGAGTTCTCTATCGGATACAGTTAGTGGAGCTTTTATAGTTCGTATTTTTTCTCTAGTGGATGGAGTGGAATAACCATGATAGAATGTTGGGGTGATAGACGTGAATGGACCTGGAGGGACGTGGATCTGTAGTACCTGCTTGTAGTTTGGTGAAGCACCGTAATGCACTAGCAAAACCCACGTCCTTCCCCCCGTTCCCATATTGTCTTTTATAGTACCTTGTGTTGCAGGAGCAGTCTTTGTTTCCTTCGAATGGTCAAAACTCAGTTCTGTCGCAATAATTCAGCTTCGCCTGTTTCTACATGGGTTGCAGAAGGTGGTAGAAATGTTTCCTCCAACCCCTACCCAGTTCTGGCTTACACTGAAACGATCACGTGCACAAAGCTGCAGGGATGGTAGCGCAGAGAGGAAGGGGGCAGCTGCAGGATGCATAGGGGCTACCTAAAAGGACACGAGAATTTTACTGGAGCAGATAGGTTCGAGAAAAATGACTCGATTCGAGATATGAGAGTGCCAGAAATATGATTCACTAGTAGCTGTAAACACTGGAACACTTCTCCACAGGATCCAACACAGTTATATGATTGAATGAGGGGACTTGATTCCAAATCCTAGAAGGAATTTCTAGCGGATAGCGTAGCACTAGAGATCTGAAAATCTAGTGTACATTTCTTACAACGTCAATCATCACAGCAGCAAATGTTTGTGATCCTTCTCTATTAACTATTGCGTACAGCCCAGTGGATATATCACCGACTCTCTGATATTGCATCGACGAATGCATTACAAATACTGGTGAAATATATAGCGACGGCGGGGTGAAGGGGTTGCAAATGCCGGTTTCATACCACACTCCTTAACCGAATCACTTTTAAAATGCGTTAATGTTATTACGAGGGTGCACTGTCGGCGAAGTGTAACCGCACTGCTGGTGTAATAGTTTACACTCCTGCAATCACCGTCTATATTGAGTGTCATGATGTTTGCCTGGAAAAACCACATCATTGATAGGTAATGACATACGCGGACTTGTAAGGCGGGTATAGTTTTTAATATGGAGGCTTTTATGCACCTGTAGAACCAAGACCAATTGTGATGGTAATATTGTTGTGTTTTTTTTAACATCTTGCTGTTTGTAAGACAATTACGCCTGTCTTTCTAGGACACAATGGTACCACTGCCAAGAAAACTTATTAGACATGTCCACCCGTCATTGATTTTTCGGTCAGTATTATTTCGTATCGCCAGCAATCACTTATTGACGAAGTATTATGCTTAGTAGCATGGGATGTGTGATACATACCCCCTTCAGCATCAGGCTTACAAAATATGTGTTTGTGTTCTGACATGTGCAAAGTAAGGTATGGGCTTGGAATACTGTGATGGAGAAGGAAGGCGTATGTCAGGTCGTAAGAATTGTAGTGATTTTTCTATTTCCAGATCCAGAGCAGTCAGCATTGTGTATTTACGATACTTCGTTCATTGTTGAATGTCATTCAACTGAAACGAGAATCCTAACATTTAACTGTAAGTATAGCGACCAAATATATATTTGGCCGATTTCGTAGGGTGACTCTCTCTATGCGTGGTCTGTGGTGGGCATGATTCACACTTCCCGTTAACGGCGGGATCTGTCTTAATGGAAAAGCCTTTAGGTATGCAGGAATTGTAACTAAGGTAACTGCGTCGTCTTCTAGACGGCCGAATAGGGAAGTAATACTTAAAAAAATGGTTCAAATGGCTCTGGGCACTATGCGACTTAACTTCTGAGGTCATCAGTCACCTAGAACGTAGAACTAATGTAACCTAACTAACTTCAGGACATCACACACATCCATGCCCGAGGCAGGATTCGAACCTGCGACCGGAGAAGTCACGCGGTTCCAGACTGAATCGCCAGAACCGCACGGCTACTCTTGTCGGCAAGTAATACTTAGTATGTGTTGGGCAGCTTTCGTGATTGTGCGGAATTTTTCAGGAAATTCAATATGGATGTCTGATTTTGCTGGACCGTTAGTTCCTCTCATCTAGATTGTTCGATTGACTGTTTCTGCACATTTCACATATTAATTTAGTTGAGGGAACAGCGATTGTGGTGTGTGCATCTGGCAGGCGAAAGATTGATGGAAGACAGGCTTGCTGCTTCTCGAGACATGAGGAACACTTTAGTTGACTTTGTAAATAATAAGGATCATTTGGAATCTATTACAACACCGACATCAGTATTTGTGAGTGGAAATATCAGGTAGCTCCTCTCTTTTTTTCTTTTTTTTCAGCTTTCTCGTATACGCCTTTGCAGACGTGATACGTTTCTATGTACTGAGTGGTTTACAGCATCCTTCACCTGGCTAGAGTTTCTGGTTTCTAGAGAAATAATTTTCAGTTTATATCTCAGGAATTATGCTCCACAAACGGTCAGTAGGATACTGCTATGTGCTTGGTATCGATAAGCATTGCGAAAATAGTGTGATATTCTGGCAAACAATGCAAAATTACATAAGTTCTTGTACTCCCAGAATCTGGAGACGTGTGTAGGAAAGCGAGCAAGCAATGAGGTCTGGACCAGAAAAAAAAAAAAAAAAATGGATCTGATCACTACGGGACTCACCTGCTGTGGTCATTAGTCCCCTCGAACTTAGAACTACTTAAATCTAACTAACCTAAGGACATCACACACCTTCATGCCCGAGGCAGGATTCGAACCTGCGACCGTAGCAGTCGCACGGCTCCGGACTGCGCGCCTAGAACCGCGAGACCACCGCGGCCGGCGAACCAGAAACACTAACGCATTTGTACTAAGGGGGAAACGAGCCAGTCTTTGCACAGCAGTTCTGAGAGTGACTTCGATCCACTGAGGGAGCTCTGGTCATGTGTTGGCAATGGATGACTGCCCGACCTCGCGGGTAATATCTAGTGTCACGAGTGTACCTATGGTGTATGTGTTTATGCTGTCTGTTATCACGGTATATGCACGAGTGTCTGGTGGCCGATAGCTATATGAATGGTATAAGAACAGCTGCACAATATAGCAATGCAAGTATTCAACTGGACCTGCTATAGTGTACGAACATGCTGGGCAATGCAGCTGTAGCAATACGTCTCCTCATCGGCGCCCCTATGCGCACCCTCGCACTTTCCTTGTTGTTCTGTAGATAATGATGTTGATTACAGTACACCAACTCGCATCGGTGATGTCTTTCCAAGCATTATGTCTGCAGGTATGGTATTCATTATCACACAGAGTTCCGGACTCCTGCCCTTCATAACACTTGTTCGAGAGAATCTCGGCAGGCTGCAGATCCTTGCAGAAGTGCTTATTCAATGACTTTGTCAGATAATTCCCTAGGACTGAGGAGAGCCGTGACATATAGCCGGTGTGAGTGTAGGTATACCATAACTTCTTCAGGCGCTGTACATATATAAAAGATAACTGCACTGTTTGTTAAAATGTGTATAAGTTGCAGTGTAATGTTACTGCGGCTTATGCTGTGTCCTGACTGGAGAAAATGAGCGTGTTTGTCGTACTGTGAGCTATGTATAGATTCAATGCAACGATAACGGCTAGGGAATGAGAGAGATTTTTATGTGGAAAATTATGTGCGATATAGATCCTGAGATTCATTCCAGAACCACAGCCGTCAAGAGGAGACATTACCTGTAAATCGATCGGTGACAGACTGCAGCAGCAATCATAATACACTCCTGGAAATGGAAAAAAGAACACATTGACACCGGTGTGTCAGACCCACCATACTTGCTCCGGACACTGCGAGAGGGCTGTAGAAGCAATGATCACACGCACGCCACAGCGGACACACCAGGAACCGCGGTGTTGGCCGTCGAATGGCGCTAGCTGCGCGGCATTTGTGCACCGCCGCCGTCAGTGTCAGCCAGTTTGCCGTGGCATACGGAGCTCCATCGCAGTCTTTAACACTGGTAGCATGCCGCGACAGCGTGGATGTGAACCGTATGTGCAGTTAACGGACTTTGAGCGAGGGCGTATAGTGGGCATGCGGGAGGCCGGGTGGACGTACCGCCGAATTGCTCAACACATGGGGCGTGAGGTCTCCACAGTACATCGATGTTGTCGCCAGTGGTCGGCGGAAGGTGTACGTGCCCGTCGACCTGGGACCGGACCGCAGCGACGCACGGATGCACGCCAAGACCGTAGGATCCTACGCAGTGCCGTAGGGGACCGCACCGCCACTTCCCAGCAAATTGGGGACACTGCTGCTCCTGGGGTATCGGCGAGGACCATTCGCAACCGTCTCCACGAAGCTAGGCTACGGTCCCGCACACCGTTAGGCCGTCTTCCGCTCACGCCCCAACATCGTGCAGCCCGCCTCCAGTGGTGTCGCGACAGGCGTGAATGGAGGGACGAATGGAGACGTGTCGTCTTAAGCGATGAGAGTCACTTCTGCCTTGGAGCCAATGATGGTCGTATGCGTGTTTTGCGCCGTGCAGGTGAGCGCCACAATCAGGACTGCATACGACCGAGGCACACAGGGCCAACACCAGGCATCATGGTGTGGGGAGCGATCTCCTACACTGGCCGTACACCTCTGGTGATCGTCGAGGGGACACTGAATAGTGCACGGTACATCCAAACCGTCATCGAACCCATCGTTCTACCATTCCTAGACCGGCAAGGGAATTCGCTGTTCCAACAGGACAATGCAAGTCCGCATGTATCCCGTGCCACCCAACGTGCTCTAGAAGGTGTAAGCAACTACCCTGGCCAGCAAGATCTTCGGATCTGTCCCCCATTGAGCATGTTTGGGACTGGATGAAGCGTCGTCTCACACGGTCTGCACGTCCAGCACGAACGCTGGTCCAAATGAGGCGCCAGGTGGAAATGGCATGGCAAGCCGTTCCACAGGACTACATCCAGCATCTCTACGATCGTCTCCATGGGAGAATAGCAGCCTGCATTGCTGCGAAAGGTGGATATACACTGTACTAGTGCCGACATTGTGCATGCTCTGTTGCCTGTGTCTATGTGCCTGTGGTTCTGTCAGTGTGATCATGTGATGTATCTGACCCCAGGAATGTGTCAATAAAGTTTCCCCTTCCTGGGACAATGAATTCACGGTGTTCTTATTTCAATTTCCAGGAGTGTATTTGTGACTACATGGGTAAATATACTCCTGGTTGGCAGTATTCTTGTGAGTCTTGTATGTATTTGATGATCTGTAGGCAACTTTTGCGGGATTTAATGGATGGTGAAATATGGCGATGTGTACAAAATAGTTTTTGCCACTGAAAGTCTCGTTTGCAGAAACAGAAAAGGGAGACAGCGCACATACACTGGCAGCAGCAGCAGCAGCAGTTTGATGGGTAAATGCAGTGACAGACAGGCTTTCCCATTAGGATCGCTCGGAAGAATGCACCGAGCGCTATTTTGGAAAGTATTTCAACATATCTCTTGACACTGGACGCGGACCGTCACTATGTGTCATCGTGCCAGCACTGGTGCCTAGGTGAACACATGTTTCAATAGGTAATTCTCGGGTGTCATGTATGAAAGAGATGCCGCCGCCTCATCCTGGTGGTATCTGAACTGACACCTATGCGTGGTTTGGCAGCTGACGACCGTGTCATCTCTTTGCGGGGGACAGCCTCTGCATCCCGAGTCCTGAGTATGTGTGCGGAGTTGGTGGTTTCGGGCATTGAGTGGCGGGATATGTTTTTTATTAGCGATCTTTTAAACTATATTCCATCTATTTCACTGACCAATAGGATGCTGTGAGTTAAAAAAGAACTACCCCCACACATGTGAAGAATATCGATTTAATTCATTTATATAAATTTGTTATATCAATGTGGTGTTGGAGTGCACAATAGTTAAGGGGAGGGTGTGTGAGCGTGGGTAAGATGGAGCAGAACACCAGTCGAAGTGCAGAAAACTAGGTAAATATGCATAATTTTTATGTAAAACGCAGTAAAATACTATAAGGGGGTGGGTGACAAAGAAGAATGAGCCACAAACGGCATTCAAAAGAATGTGAAATTCGAAAAGTGTACGAGATAATGTTGGGAGGACATAACTAATGCCTTAATTTGGCATCAAAGGCAGTACAGTAGTTTAAGGAAATAGGGTTGACATGGAAAACCACTTAACAGAACAGTAGGTTAAGTGTCGACAAAGCGTCAAACATTAGGTTAAAATACCTAGAGAACCATGCCATGCATTAGGTTATGCAACATGTTTGCTCAATATAATTACTTGTTACAAGACTCACATGTTTCCAAACAGCAGAGAATGATGAACAAGAGAACTCTACCCCCACAAACAGTTTTTTTATAAATAAACAATATACCCTTGAATTTCCTGTAATGCGCTCCTTCCTCTCCACCACCATCAGACCGCCATCTTTGATTACGTCACGGAAGGTACGACAGTGGCCTCTGGTGTTTGTTCTGTGTACCAGGCCAGTTGGACTCAGGACTTTGTGGTTGACACACTTGATTGGCGGTATTGTCTCTATTATTCCAAATAAAGGCAGAAGATAAAGACTTATATCCAGCATAGACAGAGTCCTTTTCCCACCAATCCCTAGGATGGGGTGGCAGTCTGATGACTTAGGTTAGTGGAGGTAGCCCAAGTGCCCTTTTTCCCCCCATTTTCTTTGGTTAGTGAAGGTACCTGTGTTATGTTGCATTATACTGAAGGAACTTGAACTTCCAGCCATTTTCTGGTGGGGAGGAGGAAGGGGAGAGAGGGAATTTACAACTGGGTGAGAGGTTAATTAATTGATCAATTTAATTAAATAGTCAATTAAATTGATAAGACCTGAAAGTGTACCTGTAGCAGCGACGGGGTGGGCAGGGAGTATAGCGAGGGGGAGGGGGTGGTGGAGACAATAGGTTAAGTGCCTGTCAAACAAAAGGAAGGATCCTTTTAGCAGAACAATAGGTTAAGTACCTGTCAAAGGAGAAAAATAGCTTTTCCCCTGAGTGCATACCTGCCCCTGATTTAGGCAATGTGCACTAACACAAAGCGCCACTAGCGGCCTGCCCCCCCACATCGCGTTGTACTCCTGTCTGGGTGTTGGTACCGAGCACCACAGCACTGTGAACATCTGCAAGATAAAAGGCTTTAGGCTTTGGACTTCTTCAACCAGGCCATTTCCACATTGCTTGTATGGGTACGTTGTGTAGAGCATATTTACTTTGGTTTCAGGTTGATTAACAGCAAGCGGATATTCTAGCCTGGAATGATCATTGTACTACTGAAGCAGGTTGTTGGATGCTGCCGGCTGGTGTGGCCGAGCGGTTCTAGGCGCTTCAGTCAGGAACCGCGCGACCGCTTTGGTCGCAGGTTCGAATCCTGCCTCGGGCATGGGATGTGTGTGATGTGCTTAGGTTAGTTAGGTTTAAGTAGTTCTAAGTTCTAGGGGACTGATGACCTCAGATGTTAAGTCCCATAGTGCTCAGACCCATTTGAACCATTCATTTGTTGGATGCTATGGAGTTTTCAGAAATGGATACGTTTTGCAAAAGGGGCATTTTGGTTGTCACTGACTGCCGTTCGTTTGATTGGTTAATGCAAAGGT
Source organism: Schistocerca gregaria (assembly GCF_023897955.1). NCBI lineage: Eukaryota > Metazoa > Arthropoda > Insecta > Orthoptera > Acrididae > Schistocerca > Schistocerca gregaria. The sequence goes on from NC_064920.1 coordinate 1,054,516,441, forward strand.
GCTGATAAATTACACCTGTACCATCTCCCGTAGCAGGTTCTAAGTGCTACGTTGTGGAGAGGTGGTGTACTAGTTTCTCGTAGATTAGTGGTGGTGCACCACTGAAGTTACTTAAGTTAACTAACCGCAGTTTCTGTTCTGGGTACGGTCGTATTGTAACTCTTAACATCCTGCTGGACAGGAACCTGTGGTGAAATCCTGCGCTCTGAGAAATTGTTTGCTAAGGAGACGTAGCTGTTCTATTCAAATGGTTAACATCTGAGGTCATCAGTCCTCTAGAACTTAAAACTACTTAAACCTAATGAATCTAAGGGTTTCATACACATTCATACCCGAGGCAGGATTCGAACCTGCGACTGTAGCGGTGGTGTGGTTCCAGACTAAAGCGCCAAAACGGCCGGCTGCCGTTCTATTATATAAACGGTAAGCAGTCTGCGCATTGTGGTTGGGCTGTACTATGCTGGCGCTTGTCCGTGGAAGTCCAGTACTTCGCGCAAGCTAGCTTTAAAACCATTGCCGCCGGAAATCACTTCAGTCATATACTATTTGTTAGTTCTTTAACGATCCTCTCTGCCTCGTGATGACTGGATGTTGTGTGATATCCTTAGGTTCTTTAGGTTTAAGTAGTTCTACGCTCTAGGAGACTGATGACCATAGATGTTAAGACCCATAGTGCTCAGAGCAATTAACGATCCTAGTGGTCATATTTAAAACATTTTGTATATCATAGTCTATTTTACTGTATTCTTGGGATCGGGTTCTTTGTGGCCATCTTTTTGTCAAGACAGCAGTGATGACTGGATGTTGTGTGATGTCCTTAGGTTCTTTAGGTTTAAGTAGTTCTACGCTCTAGGAGACTGATGACCATAGATGTTAAGACCCATAGTGCTCAGAGCAATTAACGATCCTAGTGGTCATATTTAAAACATTTTGTATATCATAGTCTATTTTACTGTATTCTTGGGATCGGGTTCTTTGTGGCCATCTTTTTGTCAAGACAGCAGTGATTATTTTGAAGATAACTTTTTTTATTTCAATTGAGTTGTTTATGAAAAGTTCTGTCGAACGATATAACCATCCCAGCCTTAAGATAACTGGTTAGTTTCCATTAAAGACAATTTGCTGTGTTATCACGAACGGCGTCAGGTCTCAACTTAGCACTTGTTCATTCCTAAGTGAGTGCACAGTTCATTTATATTTCAGTAGGACTGACCACGTTGCATGGTCTTAAACGTTGTATCGGTCATCATCCACGTACCGAGCATTCAACAAGACTGTGTAGTGATTCAGGGTGACAGTTTGAGGATTCAAGAGACAGCATGTTGAAGTTACGCTGTAGCAACTCCTCACCACCACCCTCACACCCGAAAACACAGCTGCATGAAGCGGCCGTCCACATACACATTAACAAGTGAGCGTCACACGTAAGTACCCCTTAATGAACTTCAAACTTTTGTTTTTAGAAACTATAATTAAGAAGTATATCAGATTTATGAGTTTACTCATCTTGAGTGGTGAGGGGTCATCAGTAATAATTACTTGAGAGAAAGTGAACTGCTTAGCCAAGATCGCTTGTTAAGAGCCTTTATTATCGATTACCGCTTTCCGTAAACATGATTACCATCTTCAGATATGTGAATGCATTTGTCCAATATGAAATTAATGTCATGTTTAGTCAGGATGAAGCAACACGGTCTATAAAAGACTAAAATTCAGTCTCTGCATAATGGTGTCACATTTACATAGAAGACAGACACAAGCATAATAAAACAAACATTGAAAGCTGAGCAGAAGCGCTTGCGAGAAAACAAACCACAGTGCTCAATCGAGTCTTGCTTAATTTGTTGCGTCTGGTAAAGTGTTTCTCTCCTGGTTTAAAAATAGCCTATGTGATTAGGTTTGGCTAAATAAATATCTGTTGTTCCAGACCTCCTTTTGCCTCGAGTACTTAAAGATTATTTCCTTGCATGGAATAGTCTCCCACCCTGTGGAGCAACTTTCCTGTAAACGTCATAACTGTTTACAAACACTTTCAGAGTTATATTTAAACTTAAGTCCACACGTAGAAGATTTAAGACTCATTACTGATGAAAATATTTCTTTAAATAATGACCCCTTGATTTTGTGACTTTGAGAATAAGCTAGAATATAGCACATTGGATATGGATTCGTACAATCCTATAAATTCCAATATATAACAGCTGAAACTTGAAATTTCTCTTGCACAAAAGCAATGATTTGGTGCGTGATCTTAGAAGAATATTGCTTCCACTTGGTAAGTCTGTATTTGACGTAATTTCCTGTCATAGTGTAGCTTACGTAAGTGTCACAGTTCGAATGTAATGATTTATTATTTTCTTAATTATGGGGGTAGCTGCTGCTGACTTCGTAGCTTATAGCTTAACATGCTCAGTGAATGTGTCGTATACGGCAACAAAAAATTTAAATCAACCCCTAGCAGAGGGAAGAAAGCGGGTAACGTCTACGAAGATTATTTTAATTGTTCGTCTTGTATTATAGGATGCAACTCAGTATCGCTTTATTTGTTAGGGGGCTGGATTTTTGACAAATGAGTCAGGCTTTTAGTTGTTGCTATGTTTGCTTCCTCATTTTGGGAAAACAGCAGTACAAATTAATTTTTCGTGGACGCTTGGAGACTCCGTTATGCCTCCAAGCATTACGTGTCTCTCATATTAATGGGTCCTCACAACCATCAGAAACACTAACACACCAAGGGTCACAATTAGGATATTGCCTACAGTAGAGAACATCTTTGTTTATCATGTAGCATGGTTCAGTTTGTGTTTTGAATTTTGTGATTAATGTTTTTATATTAACGTAACAAATGTTGCTTTTTGTAATTCTGCCATGTGTTTGTGCATATCTAAGTAATACTGTCAGTAGTAACTATCTTACACTAACAGTAGTCAATAATCAGTTTGTTGTTAAAGCAGCTCGGTATATTATGACATACCTTGTGATAATTCTGATGATGCTTAATCAGCAACAATATTGTCCCTTGCAGATATGTAAACGATCTTATAATAATACTCCTGAAGAGAGAAAAACCATTGTGACAAGTGGGAGAGCTGAAGCTTGCATGTCATAAGAGAGCTTGATGGTCACATCAGACAATAATTTTGTTCCATAGAAGTAACAGGTAAATTTTCTGAATGCCCAAACTATAACTAATGTTTCTAGCTCAGTAGCTGAGTATTTATATTCAAATTCAAACAAAGTGTAGCTAACAAAACTTATAACTCCTGTTTCATGCTCTGCATTTCCGTGATGAAGCTGGATCAAACAAGACCTAATACATAAAATGATGCATCGATAAATAGACAGAAATCCATATCATGTCAGTTGTTGTGGTCTTAAGTCCTGAGACTGGTTTGATGCAGCTTAATCTCCCAATACGTACTGCAGCCTACATCCTTCTGAATCTGGTCAGTGTATTCATCACTTGGTCTCCCTCTACAATTTTTACCCTCCACGCTGCCCTCCAAAACTAAATTGGTGATCCCTTGATGCCTCAGAACATGTCCTACCAACAGATCCCTTCTTCTTGTCAAGTTGTGCTACAAACTCCTCTTCCCCCCAATCCTATTCAATACTTCCACATTAGTTACGTGACCCACCCATCTGATCTTCAGCATTCTTCTGCAGCACCACATTCCAAAGGCTTCTATTCTCTTCATGTCCAAACTATTTATCGTCCATGTTTCACTTCCATACATGGCTACATTCCAAACAAATACTTTCAGAAACAACTTCCTAACATTTAAATCTATACTCGGTGTTTACAAATTTCTCTTCTTCAGAAACGATTTTCCTTGCCATTGCCAGTCTACATTTTATATCCTCTCTACTTCGACAATCATCAGTTATTTTGATCCCCAAATAGCAAAACTCCTTTACTACTTTAAGTGTCTTATTTCCTAATCTAATTCCCTCAGCAACACCCAACTTAATTCGACTACATTCCATTATCCTCGTTTTGCTTTTGTTGATGTTCATCTTATATCCGCCTTTCAAGACATTGTCCATTCCATTCAACTGCTCTTCCAAGTCCTTTGCTGTCTCTGACAGAATTACAATGTCATCGGCGAACCTCAAAGTTTTTATTTCTTCTCCATGGATTTTAATATCTACACCGAATTTTTCTTTTGTTTCCTTTACTGCTTGCTCAATATACAGATTGAATAACATTGGGGAGAGGCTACAACCCTGTGTCACTCCATTCCCAACCACTGCTTTCCTTTCATGCCCCTCTACTCTTATAACTGCCATCTGGTTTCTGTTCAAATTCTAAATAGCCTTTCGCTCCCTGTAGTTTACTCCTGCCACCTTCAGAATTTGAAAGAGAGTATTCCAGTTGACATTGTCAAAAGCTTTCTCCAAGTCTACAATTGCTAGAAACGTAGGTTTGCCTATTCTTAATCTAGTTTCTAAGATAAGTCGTATGGTCAGTATTGCCTAACGTGTTCCCATATTTCTACGGAATCCAAACTGATCTTCCCCGAGGTAGGCTACTACCAGTTTTTCCATCGTCTGTACAGAATTCGCGTTAGTATTTTGCAGATGTGACTTATTAAACTGATTGTTCGGTAATTTTCAAATCTGTCAACACTTGCTTTCTTTGGGATTGGAATTATTATATTCTTCTTGAAGTCTGAGGGTATTTCGCCTGTCTCATACATCTTGCTCACCAGATGGTAGAGTTTTGTCAGGACTGGCTCTCCCAAGGCTATCAGTAGTTCTAATGGAATGTTGTCTACTCCCGGGGCCTTGTTTCGAATTAGATCTTTCAGTGCTCTGTCAAATTCTTCATGCAGTATCATATCTCCCATTTCATCTTCATCTACATCCTCTTCCATTTCCATAATATTGTCCTCAAGTACATCGCCCTTGTATAGTCCCTCTATATATTCCTTTCACCTTTCTGCTTTTCCCTCTTTGCTTAGAACTGGGTTTCCATCTGAGCCCTTGATATTCATACAAGTGGTTCTCTTTTCTCCATACGCCTCTTTAATTTTCCTGTAGGCAGTATCTATCTTACCTCTAGTGAGATAAGCCTCTACATCCTTACATTTGTCCTCTAGCCATGCCTGCTTAGCCATTTTGCACTTCCTGTCGATATCATTTTTGAGAACGTTTGTATTCATTTTTGCCTGTTTGACTTATTGCATTTTTATATTTCCTTCTTTCATCAATGAAATTCACCATTTCTTCTGTCGCCTAAGGATTTCTACTAGCCCTCATCTTTTTACCTACTTGATCCTCTGCTGCCTTCACTCTTCATCCCTCAGAGCTACCCATTCTTCTGCTACTGTACTTCTTTCCCCCATTCTTATCAATTGTTCCTTTATGCTCATCCTGAAACTCTCTAGAACCTCTGATTCTTTCAGTTTATCCAGGCCCCATCTCCTCAAATTCCCACCTTTTTGCATTTTTTTTAGTTTTAATCTACAGTTCATAACCAACAGATTGTGGTCAGTGTCCACATCTGCCCCTGGAAATGTCTTACAATTTAAAACCTGGTTCCTAAATCTCTGTCTTACCATTATATAATCTACCTGAAACCTTTTAGTATCTCCAGGGTTCTTCCATGTATACAACCTTGTTTCATGATTCTTGAACCAAGTGTTAGCTATGATTAAGTTGTGCTCTGTGCAAAATTCTACCAGGCGGCTTCCTCTTTCATTTCTTACCCCCAATCCATATTCACTTACTACGTTTCCTTCTCTTCCTTTTACTACTATCGAATTCCTGTCACCCATGACTGAATTTTTGTCTCCCTTCACTACCTGAATAATTTCTTTTATCTCATCATACATTTCTTCAATTTCTTCGTCATCTGCAGAGCTAGTTGGCATATAGACTTGTACTACTGTTATAGGCGTGGGCTTCGTGTCTATCTTGGACACATTAATGCGTTCACTATGCTGTTGGTAGTAGCTTAACCGCACCCCTATTTTTTTATTCATTATTAAACCTCCTCCTGCGTTACCCCTATTTTATTTTGTATTTATTACCATGTATTCACCTGACCAAAAGTCTTGTTCCTCCTGCCACCGAACCTCGCTAATTCCCACTATATCTAACTTTTAACTATCTATTTCCCTTTTTAAATTTTCTAACATACCTGCCCGATTAGGAGATCTGACATTCCACGCTCCGACCCGTAGAACGCCAGTTTTCTTTCTCCTGATAACAACGTCCTCCTGCGTAGCCCCAGCCTGGAGATCCGAATGGGGGACTATTTTACCTCCGGAATATTTTACCTAAGAGGACGCCCTTTATCCATACAGTAAAGCTGCATGCCCTCGGGAAAAATTACGGGCGTAGTTTCCCCTTGCTTTCAGCCGTTCGCAGTACCAGCACAGCAAGGCCGTTTTGGTTAATGTTACGAAGCAAGATCAGTCAATCATCCAGACTGTTGCAACTACTGAAAAGACTGCTGCCCCTCTTCAGGAACCATATGTTTGTCTGCCCTCTCAACAGATACCCCTCCCTTGTGTCGCTGAGGCACGAGAGCCTCCCCACCAACGGCAAGGTCTATGGTTCATAGGGGGGTATCATGTCAGGGTGATGCAAAATATTGGAATTTACGACGGCTTCTTTTAATGATTCATAGTCATTCTCACAGTCACTCAATTTTACCCACAATGAGTTTTTTCTTTAAATGACACAGCATGTCTGAACTGTTGAAAAGCTGATCAGGTACAAACCTACAAAAAAACAAACATAAGCTCAAGAATGCCTGCAATTGCATCTTAGTGGCTGGATACGGAAAAATAATGGTACTGGTCTTACTAGGATCAGGTGTGATCCCGACAGAGGTGTTAATATGACCAAGAACTTTCATCTTTTCCTTGAGAAATTTGGATTTTTGTAAATTAGCTGCTATTCCCGCCTTTGAAAATCTTTGTGGTGTCTTTTCTAATGTCATTTCCATGTCTAGTTCGCTATAAGGATATCATCAACATACAGTGTGATTTGGTCACTTAGTTCAGGTCTCAAAAAAACGTGTCTAGTGCAGTAATAAATATTCCTGAGCTTCCAGTTAAGTCAAATGGCAGCATGCAGAGTTGATAGCTCCTACTGCTGAAAATAAGGCTGAGTATTTCTCGGAATCTTCTTTAATTTTACTTGCTATTAGGAACTTTGTAAATCGCTACTAGTTAAAAATTGAATTCCAAAATGTGGTTTAAAAGTACTCGAAACAGGTCACCAGAGTGTTGCAGAAGCAACGAAAAATGCACACGAAAATCAAAAAGTGCAAAATCTCCTATAATGTCGATGTTTTACTCAAGCTTGAAATTTGGTTCAAATGATTCAAATGGCTCTGAGTACTATGGGACTCAACATCTGTGGTCATCAGTCCCCTAGAATTTAGAACTACTTAAACCTAACTAACCTAAGGACATCATACACATCCATGCCCGGGGCAAGATTCGAACCTGCGACCGTAGCGGCCACGCGGTTCCAGACTGAAGCGCCTAGAACCGTACCGCCACAACGGCAGCCTTTAATTCCAAAACACTTCCGTAATAATGCTTTCCCAAATTCTCTGGATGACTTCATACACGAACGATAATTTTGTGAACTGTCCTCTATTCTAGCACTAAACTAACATTGGCTCCAGATTTGTCCCCAGCTAACAGTGGTCTGCAATATGATGGTATAGATGGTATAACTGTGTGTCACTCTAATACATTCTTGATTTCATTAGTAACTGGTGATTTCTTTGACCATGGTATGGAATGTGTACTCTAGAAATAATCTCATGGGAGGTGGACATGCATTGATAAGCAATTATGACACCACGTTGTTTACAAACACATGTAAATACTTAGATAAGAATCTTTGTAATTCATCATGTTGTGATGAGTCAACAGTGATATACTCTTTTACTTTATTAATTATTCGAACATCTACATCATCAAGTTGACTACTTTGTGAAAACATGTCACACGTGAATGCAGTTTTTCTTTTAATTAACTTTTATTCCTTGGCTGTACTTATCATGGTCCATGTTTTTCTTTACCATTTCTACTGTAATTCTTTGCCTATTGACACCCAAATAGCATTTACCCATGGAGAAGTCTATTACAGTGTCCTTCTCATGTAAAACATCTGGGCCATAATGCATTCGACAGTTAGTCCACTTGCGATTAACGAAGGGCATTGTATCACTCCATTTTCTAATCCTACTTCTAATTTCGCCTGGATCTTAAGATTTCACTATCTAACTCCGATAGCGCACTGAATTCAACAGTTTTGGGCAGTGTATGCGGTTACCTTCCCAACCTATCAAACTGGTGGTCATAATACTGTACAATTCCCTTATTTTGTTCATTACACTTAAACTGATTTGGTTCAATTCTTTCCTGATATCATTATCGTCATTGTAACGTATTATCTCTTTTTTTGTGTGGGCGTAACCATTCCACAGTCAGTATGTGAGGGTTTAATGTGACGGTTTGTATTTCACTGACCCAGTGTTTCAGGGACATGGCTTAACTGCCATTTCGATTATGTTTACAGTTATATGTTGAGTCCGCCAGTCTTCTTTAACAGCACATTTATGTACCTGTGATCCTTCATCTCATGTCTATTACTATTATCATATGCCTGATGCTGTTCATCGCTCCTCGCAGGTGAATTTCACTTGTTTTGTCGCTATTTCTGTTCTGTTAATTGTGGTAGTTTTGCCAGTGGCCATTTCTTCTTCCATTATAGCCTGGAGACTGTTGATTGTACTTTCGCTTTGTGTCATTGTTTCTCGGTGGCTCATTATCTATTTGCTCCGAATTTCACATATGAGGCGACCTCATTCTGGCGTGTATTGTACTCTATTCTCTCTTGCACTGCGGTGGTGGTGCCACTGTGCCAGCGGTGGTGAAGATTATTCACTCTGTAACCCTCTTGTATTAGGTCAACATAACCCAAAACCGGCTTTAAAATAACGTAGATCAGATTCTGGTACATATACAATTTTATATCATACATGCACGGGCGATATAGTCTTCAAAATTGTTAGATCTTCTCGATAAGAAGTCGGGTCGTCCCAGTACCTGGTCTCATTAATATACTTCTCGAAGTATTGCTGGAGGGTGCCGTGTTTACTATTAAAGGGCCCCAAGCTGAAAATCTCCTTCCCAAGTCTCCCTGGACCTAACTAGCCCAGTACTTTGCTAGGATTGCTCGCTCAAACTGAGCTTAATGTTGGCAATTCTCAGGTGTTGCGGTGACCAATAGGATACCTTCCTCTTGTATATTGCTTGTAGTATACCATGTTTTCTGTTTGTCAGTCCATGATCTAGGAGAATATTTATAAACTTTTTAATGAATACAAGAGGTTGTATATTTGTTTCTGGAATCCACGCTTGAAATAGGTTATGTGTTTAAGTAAGTTTTCGTGCAGTACGACAGATGACAATTTTGGTGTCGCCCCATACCCTCCAACTTATGGACAGTTGACATATCACTGTGATCTTGCTGATTCCGGTACTCTTGTCTACAAAGCACAGAACTAGCGTTTCTATCTGCTCTAGTCATAGTAGGTGACGAACTATTTATATGTTGCTTGGTGTTAGTTAAACATCGTTGCATTTCTTTGGCTTAGAATGTGACGTTGTCTCTCTCCACTGTGAAAAATTGTCTATCTGCTGTGTTATTTAACTGCTTAATTTCAAAATTTGCAACGTCCTCTAAACTACTCCCTTAAGACAACAGGTCATTTACAAATTGCTGAACTGTAAATTACAGTCGAGAATCTAAACGTTCATTTACAAAATTTATCCTTACTGGAAAGTCACTCAGAATAATTTTTTCTAGATTGCCTAGGTGGGCAGCTAATTGTAGTTTAACATTAATCTGCTGCTTAGTAGTAAAATCTTCTACTTTACGGTTTAATTTATGAGTAGACTCTTCAACACAGACTCTTCCATTTTAGCAGGCCAATCTTTGTTTGAATTTTTAACGTAGCTAATTCAACACTCATTTCCTTTTGTCTGACCAACATCTCGTTTAGTTGCTGTGTCAAATTTCCTACGTCAATCACGATGGTATACTGCAATGTTAATTGTTATATGTCCATAGACAAATCAGCTATTTGTGTAGAAATTTCGTTACGAAAATCATCATGTTTTGTGGAAATTTCATCCAATAATTTACTGGAAAATTCATCAAACTTGGATGACAAATCAGCAGACAATATAACAGAAATTTCTGTAGATATTTCACTGCGTAAGGTGGACATTTCATTTGTAGTATATTTTTCACTACATAAGGTTGGTACTTCACTACTTAAAATGGATCTTATTATTATTAAAAGTGGATATTTCAGATGATAGTTTTGCGGAAATTTCATTTACTTTCTGTAACAGTAGATATCAGTTAGCATTGGAATCAGATCCTTGGCCGGTGGTGAGGCCAAGTGGGTATTTCAGATGATAGTTTTGTGGAAATTTCATTTACTTTCTGTAACAGTAGATATCAGTTAGCATTGGAATCAGATCCTTGGCCGGTGGTGAGGCTTTCCGTAGCATTAACAATAGAGTTAACCTTAGTACTGTCAGTTTTTTCTTCAGCTTGTAATACATTTTCGTTCACTGATGCCTTCTTATTCTCCATAACTATTTCATTAAATTCATTCTTGTAAGCAACGGATTCATTACTATGTTGTGTTACTGGATCCTTATCAGTTAATTTTTCTTTCCTTTCCATAATAATGTAAAATAATTAAACGTTACGTACTTTAAATAAAAATTTCTATCCCAACGTTATAAGCAAGTTACTGAATGAGTGCTGATTGCACTAACATGACTGTATACACAAGATATTATTATAACCAGTGCTGTTCCTCCCTGATATATTACACTGAGTGCAATACTTTTCCCTTTTCCTTGTACTATGATTGTATTTATAACACCAATTAATTTTAATCTTTTTCCTTTTTACTCGATATTTATTGCATCCGTCATCATACTTTTCCCACAGCATGGATTTATCACTTTTGCATAACATAAAGACAAACGGATTACAATAATGAACTGAAATCACACCGCATACCGTTTACATAAAAAAATTTCCTAGCACTGACATGTTCTGCCACGATTGCCAGATGGTCTGCATAAGTTAAATTGTAACAATTAATGATTGTTACTTTGATCACTATGGAATAGATTAAAAGAGTTGTTTCAGGAATGAAAAAGGGCTGATGAAACGTTTTTTAAAGATTTGACATATTTGTTTGTAATTTCCCTAAACAGCTGGTTCTGCGTAGGTCCTTGTTGGCTTTTGTGTTGGAAGATTTGTATGGAGGTGTAGAGTAGGGTGTTGGAAAGCGGTAAGCCACGTGATGTGTGACCACGTAAAATTGCAGTACAGTGAGAAGCACTGTATGGCAATAAATCTGTGGACTTTCTTTTAAAAATAAATAAGACTACAGGTTCTAAAATGAGTAAAGTAATGATTTGTGTACAAGTATGTGGATTGCACGTAGTCTCCACGTCACTAACCCTACGCTTCACAGCGGAAAATTAAATCTCAAATAGAGATCACTGGCACACAAATGATCATCATTTGGGATTGTAGAGAAAAAAAGCACTGGCTTAATACTTGGTAAAATCAGGATGATTATTAGTATAAGAACAAATACATCTACGTCTTACATCAATGGATGCCAGCTACAGAACAGACGAAGATTAAGAATTACTTCTCTAATTTGTTTAGGAAAATGACGAACGTAATTACACAAAGGATAACATATATCACTATTACAAGAAAAATTAAAAAGACATTTTAAAGAGTTTAGGACTTCACTGCTTTTTCACCAACTGTACATTTTTCTGTAGGCAATGGCATTAAGATCGTTTCAACCCTTTCAATTTTGCTGCCTAAGATTATTATTTTTTGAATGCGCGTTGTACCTAACAGGAAGCAACGAAATGCATAGCATAGAGGTATCATGGACAAAGCATCTTTTATGTACTTGCGAAGGTGAACTCTGATCTACTTTGCGTTGCGCATTGCAAATCCATTATTACCAATTAAAACTACCCTCTATCCATTCTTAAAAAAGTATGTTGCATTATGAAATGTTTATTTAAGACAAGATCTTAGCCACGAGTCAGACATAATTATATCGAATCTGCCTTCACGTCGGTGGTTGAGAAGATAGGTGTGGGAAATTTTCTTTCTTCTGTCCCATACAACGCACGTCTGTATAACTTTCCCATAAGTCCATAAAAGTCTATATCATAGAGCCAACTGTTAACTTGTCAAGATGAGTGAAAGAGACGGGTGTGGCGTCAGGCATCAGGACTGTCGTTTCAGCAGATCATTCAGTACTTAAATTTATCTTTAACATGACTCGTGGAACTTATCCGATGGTGAATGGCAGGAAAAGAAACACAGGGAAACAAAAATGCGCTGGGTCGTTTTCGCTATATTAAATAGCACATCCAAAAGTAAACTTCCAATGTGTATAAATAGGAAAGTTTACAATTAGTGTGCGTTATTAGTTTTTACTTGCTGCAGTACGGTGGGAACTTTCAATGATAAAACCACTCAGAAACTGAGGATAGCTCAGCGTTAATCGTAGCGGATTCCTAGGATCAGAGAGCCGACAGGATCGGATGAAATAATTATGTCCATAATGAAAATGAAATGAAAGTGTGTGGGACAGGCATCCAGACAAATGGATGAGGGACAGATTATACCTATAAAGAGAAGACTGTGTTGACGAACGAATGGGTGATGGACGGACCGCATTAAACATCTTATAGAGCCAACAATGTTCGTACCGTTCAAACGCCTAAAACACACGCAATCTAGAGGAGATCTTTACTCAGTAATGTACAAAGGATGTAAAAAGTGTGGAAATACACAAACACACCATGTTACCGTGGCTAAAAAGTGTAGATGGCATTCAAAGGAGCTTCCATTTCTTTCGGAATGGATGCATCCAGTTTGTGCGTGGTATTAAAGGGAGTCGTTCCATTATTCCTGCAAAATAATGGGAAATTCGGGTGGTTATGGATAACGTGGATAGAGATCATGTACCCTTCTCTACTAAATATACTACAAAGGCTGGTCAACGTTATGTCCAGTGTGACGTTCCCTCTCCGCCACGTGCTGCTGGAGTCGAGACGTGATACGCTCTTAAGAAATCGTTCTTCGCGTAGTGATTAAAGTTTTTTCCTTATTAATGCGAACTGCGCACTCTGTCTCTTATGGTTTGAAGCTGAATTATTATGTGCCCGGTTAACACTTTAGTGCAGTAATTGATGAATCTTCCCTCATGTGCATCGTCCACATCACCAAAAGCGAGGAAAAAGTTCAATTGCAGATCGTATTGGCCGTTGTTTGTTCTTTGCTAAGTAACATTGTTCGCTCTATATGACGCGAGGACCACAGATACTTTTTAACAATGTCTTATTTATCTTGCGTCGTAATATTGTGTATGTCCTAACCTTCATTGTCGCAACTGACATTCCACGAATTTACTTCCAAGATAAATAGTCACTGTTCATTAACTTTTGATGAGCAATTACCAAATATTCATAGAATGATGGACGCGAGACGTTGAATTTCCACTTACCATACGCACACACGGTTAATTAGCACTGTCAGTTCTGTTAGTTTCAAGTATCGTGACAAATACGATAGCTTTAACCCTCAGCGTAATGGTATGTTCTTCATGCATTCGTGTCAATGTCTCCTACTCGAGACTAAACGTGTATTATAGTCTTTTGAAACTTTTTCCATTCCTTTCTATAAGTTCACTTACATGAATGTTGAGTAAAATATTGCCTAATTCCGTTAATAAAGTCCAACAGCTTGGTATACACAGTCAGCATACTATCTCGGTTCAAGTCTCGAGTCTGCTTATCAGTTCACAAAATCCGTGCGTCTACGTCACGCAACAACGACTCTTGAAAGTAAAACAATCTCGTCGCACTCCGTTAGCTCAACTATGGCAAGAGCTGCTCTCGTATGACTTGATAGCACGATAGCTAACAAGCGACTTACTTTTTTCGTGAATGAGTATTGTATACGCATTGAATTTCTTCATTGCGTTTCCAACTTTCTTCCACATAAAAGTTATCTCTGACCGACATTTCTTTGGACTTAACTTTCATGGTATTCATTAGCAATTATTACTTAGATGTTTGGCAAATAACTAAAGATGATCTTTGTTTCTTCTTCCTTTTTACCACAACATACTCTGTAATGCTTAAAGTTGGTGTTTATCAAGACTTTCTCGTGTTATATCATCGGCAAATTTGTCATACTTGTCAGGATAACTTTTCCCTACTTTACATCATGATGGTCTTTCCCAGTTGGCTTTCAGGGTTCATTAGGGTGTTACACCAGGGGACATGCAACAACTTATCCTCATTCTCACAATATCAGTCCTGGACGATCACAGGTTCGATGATGTGTGAAAAGGCGTCTGTTATTTGGCAACAAACATGGTACCGTGAGATGGAGCTTAGCAGCTAAAACGGTCACATAATACTTGGCAGTAGGACAGCTTTCCAGAGTAAACACGATTCCTATGAAATCTATGATATGGTTGCCCAGATCATCACTTAACTCCTTGTACGTTCGCTCTTGGGACGTCCACTTGGCCGGAAGTTCGAAACAGTGTGAGACAAGACTCATCCAACCACCACTGCTCCATAGTCCAGGATCTATAGTTGCAACAACACGTTTTCTGGTACGGGAACTTTCATCACTACTGAGTGAGTTTTGGAATTCAAGCTCACACTGCAATTCCCTGCCTGTGGACCTCCCTTTGTGTTGTTTTGGGGCTGACAGAGTTCGCGAGTATGGCATTCAGTGCCCTAGTGATTTCCTCGGCTGCAGTTCTATTATTTTTCGCCACAACCCTTTCCAGTGTCCATCTGTAACAATAGGGCAAGACACACTTTCGTCCGCCTTGAGATGTTTTTGCGCTTTCCCTGCATGAATTAAAATCTTTGATACGGAGCCTCTATCAACACCAAATTCTTCCTCAGCCGTGGTTATGGGGGCACCCACTATGCGAGCACCAGCAATATGTCCACGTCTGGATTGGCTTAGCTCCGACATAATAATACTCATAACTATACTGATCACTCTTCTGGCCACAACTGACACTTGCATAGGTGCCGGTCCTACTGAAATACAACAGCACAACCTATTGGCTAGGCCAGCGTCTGCATTTATATTCAAACACCCATTTCCTGTGTAATAAATGAGAAGCACCAGTTTGCTTTTGTTCTACAATATTACTTTTATTGTTAACCGGTTTTCGGCTTACTATGCCATCTTCAGACATTTACTGAGTATTATCACCAAAGAAGTTAAATGTTAGCAAGCAACATTGGAAGAGAAGTAACAAATCTATACTGAAGTAGAAAACATACAGTAAGTAACATCTTTGCAATGAAAAAGTAAAAACTGAACAGTACATAAATAACAGTGGAGTAGACAGGAAAACATTAAGCACAAAATCGGAATAGCATGACTACATAACAGTTTCTATTAATAAACACAAGTATGAAAACAAAATAAATTTAGTACTAGACAAGGCTCCATCAGGAGGTATGAAACATGGAGAGTGATGCACAACCAATTAAAGGGACAGTTATCAATGTAACTACAGAATACATAAAGATCTTAAGCAATATCAATAAGATAAACAGAAATAAATAAATGAGGGAACCTACAGTTTTAGAGTGTGGTGGTAGTGCATTTTCACAGTAAAATTATAATTAAAGAAGTGGTTGTGTAACAGTTTTCATTAAATAAATGAGCAAAGTAAAATATGAACAGTATTTGATGAGACTACAAGGGGTGTTAAACAAGGACAGTAATACAAGTACCAGTTAAAATAAGGAATTAACTATTGAAACTACAGTCTATGTTGAATACAAAGACAACTGAAACAAAACAAAACAACTTAATGAATACAGGAAACTGGGAATATGTTGGAAGGGAGAGTGTGGGAAGTAATGAACAACAAAGACGATTATATAAAGTTTAGGAGAGGGGAGGTGTTGAGGTGTGTCTGGTCATTTAGGATGAGATCTGGAGTATGAGCAAGATGTTTGATAATTTCCAGGGTTTCCAGCAGGTTGAGTTTACGATCTTAGTTTGCTACGTGAAGTACATGGGACACTGGCTGGTAGTTGTGACCCTCACTCAGTACATGCTCAGCAAATGCAGAGTCTGAATTCTGCAATCTCCAGCTGCGTTCATATTCAGCCATCCTAGTTGATATATCTCTGCGTGATAGACGAATGTAAAATTTGTCACAATGAGAACAGATGATTTTGTGTACCCCACTGTTGGCTAATAACTGGATCTTGTCTTTGCTATTTCCTGTGTGTTTTCACGTTATTGTCCAACCCCTGTGCATCGAACTGATGATGGTGATGATCTTGATGAGACAGTGATGAACGGAATAATGGAGCAACAGCAAGAATCTTTCCTCGACCACGTATAATAGGTGATTTAAGGGCGACACTGTACATAAGGTCGTCCATACGCTGTGCTGTGATGAATTTTCCATGCAAGATATTGCTCGCGTTGCCGCCTGCAACTTAAGACGACTGCGTAAGCGGCGACACCACAAAAAGTCGTCGACCAAGGCAGATCCGAGCGGTGACCCCTGGTCGCCGAGCAACAACTCTCTGTGCTGGTAAGGCCCCCGCGGCCAGTACCAGTGTTGTCCCCAAGATACCACTCGGGATAACCAGCCGCCTGTTGCCGCAACGCCGCCGCGGACGCTGCAGAGGCAAACGCCGCTATCGTCGTATCGAAAGGCTGCGACCCTCGCTTCCCCATATCGTTCTCAGTGCCGTAGTCGATCTTGGCGTACATGCAGGACTCGAACCACCATTAAAGTATGAGAACAGTTACAGTGGTAAACAAGTGTTTGTGTACGAGATAGTCGTCTACTGAAGCAAGAAAAATTTTAGAAGTAAGATTCCATGTACCGTTCATTGGATCAAAGGGTGTTATCAGAATTATTCCACTTACTGCATCTACATGTACACAGAGACTTCACAAGCCAACATTAGGAGCGTGGCGGAGGATACCCTTTGTCACAGCTACTGATCCCATGTTTGTTCCACTCGCAAATGCAGCGAGCGAAAAACTACTGTGCACGTGCTTCGGAACGAGCCCTAATTTCTCTGTTCTTATCTTTGGGAGCATTACGCGACGTGTAGCAATATCTCTCAGCAGTCTTTCTCAAATACAGCTACTCTAAACTTTCTCAATGGTGTTTCGCGGAAGATTGTAATCCTCCCTCCAGGTATTCGTATTTGGTGCACCTAACGTTACCGTAATTCTCGGGTCTTGATAGAACTTACCGGTAACATATCTAGCATCACACCGTTGAACTACTTCTAACTACTGGCCATTAAAATTGTTTCACCAAGAAGAAATGCAGTTGATAAACAGGTATTCATTCGACAAATATATTATACTAGAACTGACATGTGATTACATTTTCACGCAGTTTGGGCGCATAGATCCTGAGAAGTCAGTACCCAGAACAACCACCTCTAGCCGTAATAACGGCCTTGATACTCCTGGACATTGAGTCAAACAGAGCTTGGATGGCGTGTACAGGTACAGACAGGTACAGCCCATGCAGCATGCTGCATGGCCCATGCAGCTTCAACACGATACAACAGTTCACCAAGAGTAGTGACTGGCCTATTGCGAAGAGCCAGTTG
Source organism: Schistocerca gregaria (assembly GCF_023897955.1). Lineage (NCBI taxonomy): Eukaryota > Metazoa > Arthropoda > Insecta > Orthoptera > Acrididae > Schistocerca > Schistocerca gregaria. The sequence goes on from NC_064920.1 coordinate 1,054,534,188, forward strand.
CTCGACCACCATTGACCAGACGTTTTCAATTGGTGAGAGATCTGGAGAACGTGCTGGCCAGGGCAGCAGTCGAACATTTTCTGTATCCTGAAAGGCCCGTACAGGACCTGCAACATGCGGTCGTGCATTATCCTGCTCAAATGTTGGGTTTCACAGGGATCGAGTGGAGGATAGAGCCACGGGTCGTAACACATCTGAAATGTAACGTCCACTGTTCAAAGTGCCGTCAATGATAACAAGAGGTGACCGAGACGTGTAACCAATGGCACCCCATACCATCACGCCGGGTGATACGCCAGTATGGCGATGACGAATACACGCTTCCAATGTGCGTTCACCGCGATGTCGCCAAACACGGATGCGACAATCATGATGCTGTAAACAGAACTGGGATTCATCCGAAAAAAATGACGTTTTGCCATTCGTGCACCCAGGTCCGTCGTTGAGTACACCATCGCAGGCGCTCGTGTCTGTGATGCTGCGTCAAGGGTAACCGCAGCCATGGTCTCCGAGCTGATAGTCCATGCTGCTTCAGACGTCGTCGAACTGTTCGTGCGGATGGTTGTTGTCTTGCAAACGTCCCCATCTGTTGACTCAGGGATCGAGACGTGGCTGCACGATCCGTTACAGCCATGCGGATAAGATGCCTGTCGTCTCGACTGCTAGTGATACGAGGCCGTTGGGGATCCAGCACGGCGTTCCGTATTACCCTCTTGAACCCACCGTTTCCATATTCTGCTAACAGTCATTGGATATCGACCAGCGCGAGCAGCAATGTCGCGATACGATAAACCGCAATCGCGATAGCCTACAATCCGACCTTTATCGAAGTCTGAAACGTGATGTTATGCATTTCTCCTCCTTACATGAGGCATCACAACAACGTTTCACCAGGCAACGCCGGTCAACTGCTGTTTGTGTATGAGAAATGGGTTGCAAACTTTCCCCATGTCAGCAGGTTGTAGGTGTCGCCACCTGCGCCAACCTTGTGTGAATGCTCTGAAAAGCTACTACTTTTCATATAACAGCATCTTCTTCCTGTCGGTTAAATTTCGCGTCTGTAGCACGTCATCTTAGTGGTATAGCAATTTTAATGGCCAGTAGTGCATATCTTCCTTTAACTCGCCTTGGTGGAGATCCCCAGCAGTCGAGCAACGTCGCACAAGTGTTCTGTATGGAGTCTACTTCGAATATGAGCTACACTGTCCGAGAATTCTCCCAATAAAACGAAGCCAGGTACTCTTTATCCGACCTTAGTTGATAGCATAGAACATTATGCCTACGTAATTTGTCGACGTGTTTGTATCAAGCAGCACACCACTAGCACTACCCTCACACATCGTACGATTATTTCTCCTACACATCTACTTAAAATTTTTCTACGTCTACATGCTGCCATTCAACCCATCAAATAGAAATTCTATCCATTTCATTCTGTATCATCCTACAATCGCTCAAAGATGATACTTTTCCGTACACTACAGCGTCATCAGAATATAGTCACACATTGCTGCTGACCCTTTGCTCAGACCCTTTATGCGTATAGAAAATAGGATCGGTTCTATCGTGCTTCACTGGGACACTCCTGACGATACCCTTGTCTCTCATCAACACTCGTAGTCTATGACCACTCTATTGCCTAAGAAGTCTTCGTATGAGAATCATATGGTCGAACTTCAGTTAACAATGCGTGGCAATGTGTCACATGTCCGCCCCCGGTAGCTGAGTGGTCAGCGCGATAGATTGTCTATCCTAAGGGCCCGCGTTCGATTCCCGGCTGCTTCGGAGATTTTCTCCGCTCAGAGACTGGGTGTTGTGATCCTAATCATCATCATTTCATCCCCATCGACGCGCAAGTCGCCGCAGTGGCGTCAAATCGAAAGACTTGCACCAGGCGAGCGGTCTACCCGATGGGAGGCCCTCGTCACACCCCATTATTATTATTATTATTATTAATGTGTCACATGCTTTCTGCAGATCCCGGAATGTGGAATCTGCCTGTTGCCCCTGATCCGTATTTCGGAAGCTATCGTGATTCGTAAGATATATGAAAAAGACGGAACACTTTATGAAGAATGAAATAATTCCAATCCCAGAGACTGTAGGCCCTGATGGGTGTGAATACTAGCGAACTATCAGTTTGATAATTAAAGCTGTGAGGAGGGGGCGTGAGTCGTTCTTGGGTAGTTCAGTTGGTAGAGCACTTGCTCGCGAAAGGCAAAGGTCCCGAGTTCGAATCTCGGTCTGGTACACAGTTTTAACCTGCTAGGAAGTTTCATATCAGCGCAGACTCCGCTGCAGAGTGAAAATCTCATTCCAGTTTGATAATTAATAGTTGCAAAGTAATGAAACGAATTATTTACACATGAATGAAAGGCCTGGTTGGTGCATCTCGGGGAAGATCAGTCTGAGTTTGTGAGAAAATTTAGGAATGTGTGAGGCAATACTATCTGTTGTACTTACCTTGGACCACAGACCTAAGGCAAACAACGTTTATAGCATTTAAAGATTTAGGGAAAGCTTTTGACAATTTTGACTTGAATTCACTCTTAGAAATCCTGGAAGTACGGGGGAATTACATATAGCGAGAGAAAGGTAGACAAACTGCAATTCGAAGTGTTGAAGGCCGTGAAAGGAGGGCAGTGGTTGCGAAGGGAGTGAGACAGAATTGTAGGAAAGCCCCCATGTCATTCAACCCATGCACGGATTCCCCTATAAGATAAACGAAAAAGATATTTGGAGGAGACTAGTCTCTACATGTTACCGGAGTAACATTTCAAATATTCTAAAGCTGCTCGTCTGTTGGTGATGTGATTGTGAAATGAAAACGTGAGGGAACAACCACAACTAGATCAGTACCAGGCATACCTAGTGTACTGGCGGACAGAGACCGTCGAATACTGTGGATTGTGCTCGTAAAAAGTCCCATGAAGGCAACGGAAGGTTTCAGTCGTCAGTTCCACATTGCTACCATCTGACTGTGCATCGAGAGTTAAAAGGAATGGGTTGCAATGACAGAGCAGCTCCTCAGAAACCAAACATTTCTGTTGTTAGTGCTCAGCGACGCGTGTGGTGGCATGAAAAGCAACGCCACTGGACTTTGGATGACTGGAAACGAGTAACTTTGAGCGATGAATAACACTATACCCTGAGGAAACCTAATGGGACGGTTTAGGTTTTGCGAATTCATAGAGAAACGTATCCGCTATCATGTGTAGTCATAACAGTGAAGTATGGAGAAGGTGGTGTTTTTCCCTCTATTGTCATTAAGAAAGCACTAAATTCGGAAGGATATAAACACACTTTACTACATTTTGTAGAGTAAATGCTTGGAGACAAAGATTGCTTTACCAGCATAACAATGTACCCTGTCCAAAAGCTGTATCTGTGAGGCAATGGTTTGTGGACAATAACTTTTATGAATTGGATTAGCCTGCTACAGTCCTGACCTGAATCCAAAGGAACACAGTTGGGAATATATAGAAAGCCGACGTAGCTCCAGACTTCAGCGCCCTCTGGTTTCGGCCTTGAGGAAGAATGGGCGGTTATTTCTCTGCGTTCAGACACGTCATTTAGCAAACTATCATAAGAGTGAAGGATGGGCCCACATACTGATGTCCAAATACAGATTGACGAGTCCACCTCTGTAGGAGAGTAGTCAGCGTCGCCGACTGTCACGCAGAGGACCCGGGTTGAGTTCCTGTAGCCGGGCGTGGCGGTCTAGCGGTTCTAGGCGCTCAGTCCAGAACCGCGCGACTGCTACGGTCGCAGGTTCGAATCCTGCCTCGGGCATGGATGTGTGTGATGTCCTTAGATTAGTTAGGTTTAAGTAGTTCTAAGTTCTAGGGGACAGATGACCTGAGCAGTTAAGTCCCATAGTGCTCAGAGCCATTTGAACCATTTGAGTTCCTGTACCGCCACGATTTTTCCCCCATAATAGGAATGGAATGGACTACACTCTACCTCATGATGCCAATTGGGGAGATACTTGACTGAGCAGTGGCGGCTCCAGTTCACTGACACTGACATTTGCTGGGAAAGCGGTGTGCTGACCCCAGGCCCCTTGGGGCATCCATTTACTCCACTGGGAGACGATGACAAGGCTGTTGGTCGGTACGTATTGCTCGAAGGGGCCTCTGGACGGAGTTTATTTTAATAGATGACTATGTAGTTTTGATCAGATAGAGCATACCACGTGAGTTGTGAAGCACACAGAGTAAGAACACCTTTGACACTGTAAACAGGTAAAGGGGATACTATGGGGAAGTTACCCCGCGTGAGCCATATCAGCTTGTCCAATTGGTTCAAATGGCTCTGAGCACTATGGGACTTAACTTCTGAGGTCATCAGTCCCTTAGAGCTTAGAACTACGTAAACTTAACTAACTTAAGGACATCACACCCATCTATGCCAGAGGAAGGAAGCGACTGAAGCGGTCGCGCGGTTCCTGACTGTAGCGCCCACATTAGCTTGTAGTTCCACATTTTGCAACAAGTACATTGATATCTTTAACATGGCAGTTACATACATGTTATGACAAATATAAATATGAATAATTTGCAAGACTAGACACCGTCGTGTAAAGGAGAAACAGCGATCTGTATTTTGTGTTAAAAATTTTAATAGTCTTGATAACAAAACAAAATGAAATTACAGCTTTCTCATTACCGGTTTCATATGACTAACGACTACCCTCAGATCATATTTACTAAAGAATCAGTACCTATATGCAGTGTTGGTCACAACACCATCGTTACTAAGCGTAACTCAGATCATGTTTACTAACGAGCGAGTACCTAGTACAGCATTGGTTACAACTTCGTTACCGGGCATAGCTTGTCGCTAATAAACAGCTCGTCAAAGCATGGCTATTAACGTTTAAACAATCAGAAAACTATCGACATTATTAAAGTTTTTGGCATATAAAAATTTGTGGCTTTATATAAATATTAATAATTGCACATAGTTACAGTGTATCTGATGAAATAACAGAGTAATGTCATTTCGAGTACATCGGAAATAAAATGAAAGAAGTACAAATTGAATTGAGCGACCAGACAATGTGTGGAAGAGTGGAGAATTCAGAGAAAAAGATATGTTCAAGGCATACGAATTACAGAACTTAGCTAAGTTGATAAATTTCGGGAGTGTATGACATATTTTTGTTAACCCATTCTAATCTTTTCATTTCCTTACTCTTGCCACATTTTTGTACAGCACATTACTCCTCCATTTTATTTTGGGTTCATTCTATTTTAATTTTAAATGTATTGTAAATGCCTGATTATTTTGTTTTATAGTACGTACAGCTTCTCTGTAACAATATGAATTCGTGGTGTCCCGCTTCAATTTACTTAATGGTCTCTGTAACTATCCGTAATTTGTTATACCTACATCAACCCGTAATCAAAGCATGGAAACATTAAAAATATATTTAGAACAATTAGGTACATGACGATGAATAGAAAGATCAATATGAAATCTGCATGTCGTAATGTACAGTGTCACGAAATGAGTATTGTCATTACGAGCAGGCTATCCATCTGGAAAAGAAAGAAGGCATTTAGTGATAGAATATGAACACAAAAGACATGAGTTTTATAGTGAACCTATGAAGTAGAAGAAAGACCTGTGGTCATTAAACCTCCATTCATTCTCAAAAGATGTCTATCGCAAAACAGTCAGACAAAGGAGCAGAGCATTACTTAAGCTACGAATTGGCTCTGTATCCCCTAGCTTTGTTCGATGAGGGTGTAATCGAAAAGGCACAGAATCTACTTCGTAAAAAGCTTCTAAAGCTCTATCTGACACCACGCTATTGGACAGCAGTAAGGCGTTTCTGGTTGATGATAGCTTCTTGTTTCAGAGATCCGTATGGTAGAGGGGGCTTATCTTCTATGGAAGAAACGAATTTTTCTTTATCGCAACATTAATCATTTAATTAGAATTTTTCAGTTGAAGAACAGTCAACAGCTTACTACCGAGAACTTTTTCCTAGATCTTCCATGGCCAAGAAACTTCATCTAGAATTTCTAGTGCCCAATAAACAATGCCTGTACTACGAAAAGCCAAATGGAGACGAGTAAATTAACTGCAGACATGGCGTTGGTACAGATATTTCTTCCTATACAACTTACCTACCTTTTGTATCCATATTCCGTCTCTAAATACCTTTTTTTTTTTCCGGACGGAGAACCTAGTCGTGACCTATTCTTGGGCCCGATATTTCATGGTACATGAATATTACTACATAAGGATTTCTTAATTATCTTTCTTTTCAGTGTCATGTACCTAATATATTTTAAATGTAATTTGTTAATGTTTTCATCAAATACGGTTTCCCATCAATTCATTCAAAGGAACCTCTTTCAAGAAGCGTAAGACACCTAAAGTATAGCGCCGATGAGAGATGGACAGGTGGAAAGCATCCTATGGGTGTAAGGCGCAAAAGGCAATTTTCGTAATTTTCCCTCTGTACCCTACAGCTTTAAGAGAAGATTTAATGTTACAGGATTCTCTTGTAGGAAATTTAATATACTTTCATGCGGTGAAGGGGCTTTGGTTGATAACATGGATATTTTCTAAGGTGGCAGTGAATGTTTTTCATGTTGTCGCAGAAGGTCCAACAAAATCGCTTCTCTTAAGCCCCTTCTAGCGTTGATACTGTTTGCCAGAAATTAATTCCTGACTACTCAACATTTTAAGATATTTTCTTTGCTTGAATTTTTTATCGAGTGGTCAAATTTAAAAAAAAAAATGATTAGTTTCCTAGATATACAGAGGGGTCCAAAAATGTATCCACTGTTTAAAAGTCCATAACTTGCAAACTAATTGACGGAGTTATCTCATTTCTGGTGATAGTGTAGCTTAAAGTTCAACTTAAAGATATGTAGGTATTCGAAATGGTCACCATTAACATCCACACACAAGCGATCCCGCCGAACTGCAGCACGAACTATTGACTGCAACTTGTTCAGTTGGATATTTGCAAATGAATGGACAATGGATTCCCGAAGTTCATCCAATGTGCGTATGTGCGCGGCTTTTGTTTATAAACGACGCCCTTTAGTGTTCCCCACAGGTAAAAGTGCAGAGGAGTTACGTCTGGGGAACGTGGCGGATACTCCACAGCACTTCTACGGCCTATCCATCTTCCTGGGAGATTTTCGTCGAGATACGCCCTAACAGGATTTTGGTAGTGGGCTGGGGCACCATCTTGTCGAAAGTAAACTCTTCCGTCACCATGCAAGTCTCGGATGGCAGATAAAAAGGATGTCTGAAGCATCTGGAGGTACACCTCACCGGTAACTGTGCCGTCAAATAAGAATGGCCTAACCAAGCCCCGGTAAGACAACCCACACCACAAATTTACTGCTGGCAAATTCACGGCTTTGTGTGCATGGACGTTAGGATTTTCGGCGGCCCAGTAGATGTAATTGTGGCGATTTACTGCACCATTGAGTTTGAACTGTGCCTCATCAGACCACACAATAATCTCTGCAAACTCCTCATCGTTGCGCACTATGTTAGTAAACCACTCGCAGTACTCCACTCTACGATCTCGTTAATTGAGTGTAGCAATCGTGGTATGTAGCACTTCCACTTTGCTGTCTTCAAACACTTAAGCGACTCATTCCAGTTTCGCGGGCACATTGTGTCACAGACTATTGTGGTGAGCGAGTGAATTGTGGTAACACACGACGGGAGTTAGCTGTACTTGTTACTGTTACAGATCGTCCAGATCGTTGTTTGTGTACATCTTTAACACAGCCTTGGGCTTCAAATTTGTCTCGAATGCGACGAATCGTTAAACGTGTCGGTGGCTCTGTTTGATACTCATTTCGCCAATGCCGTTGAACCTTATTACTGTTTTCGTATTTAAAATACCACTTGAAAACTGACTTCCTTTCATCGAATGCAAGCCTTGCGGAAGCCATGTTTACTCGACTAACTAGGTGCAACTAAGAACAAAACTTTGACTATCGAGCGACTGTCATCTGGCAAAACAAAACAATGCAATACAACGCTTGTATGGCGAATGGCGGAACTACAAACTACTACACTACTAAATATGAGACAACTCTGTCAATTAGTTTATGGAGTTTTAAACACTGGATACATTTTTTTTTTGGACCCATCTGAATGCGAAAAACTAAAAAGAGGGCTAAAATTCTGAGGCTTTTGCGTTTTTCGTTGTGATGTCTGACTCTCAAAAGGCAGAAACCATGAAATTTTGATTCAGCCCTCCAAAGACATACAGGACCGTTGAGCAAAAAGCTTACATAATTCCGTTACGGAAAACTACGAACAGACTGGGCTGTAAGCAGAGTGCGATTTGCAGGGGGGGATTTCCCAACCTCTGCATCAGACTATCCCCTCCTCTGGTTTTAGTTTATGCATCCGAACCTGGGATGTTTATTTCCCACGCGCTGGAGTGACACTTTACATATAATTTAAATTTGTAGAGCCGAACATTGAAAGTTTTTAATACAGTATTACTATCAATACTATTAATATGTTTGCTTATTAATATTGAAAAAGTGTTATGTAGTAGGTAAGTATTTCAAAACATTTAGAACTAAATAACAAGACGACACACGCCACATTTCCGTAGCATGCCACAATGTTGCAAGACGTCAACCCAGCGTAAACGAGGCTTTGGAGCCAAGTCTGTATTGTATGGTGGATGTGATGTGTTGCGCACGAAACTAAAACCTGCAATCAAATCCAAACGTCGTGGAAAGTGAAGAGATGTCATCCTGCAGCAAGATAACGCTCGCCCACATTCTGCCAAACGGACAGCCGACACAATAAAGGAGTTGAGATTCGAGGTGCTGGAACAACCACCATACAGTCCAGACCTGGCTCCAAGCGATTTTCACATGTTTGGACCCTTAACGGAAGCATCGCAGGGAAGAAGATTTGAAAGTGATGGAGACGTCATTGCTGGTCAGTTGGTTACAGCTGGAACCGATAAACGTATTTTCTGATGAAATACAAAAAGACTCGTAAAACGTCGGGAAAACTGCACTGAAGTCGAGGGATGTTACGTAGAAAAATAACGCATGTTTCCGTTTTCTATCATCAGAATAAGTACAGCTTACCTTTACTTTTGGAATTCCCCTCGTATACCTATATGTAGATGATTTTGTAAATAAGCTTTACCAATAATACACTTTTAAAGATATAACAAGGGATGGCTTTTCTGATAGTGCATACGCGTGAATAGTGAGTTCGGCATTAACATCCGTTTATAAATAACTGTTTAACCATGGGTAACGCCACGGTCCAAGCTAGTAACATATGTAATTATACTAACCCCCTAGGACATCCCCCTCCCCTCCCCCCACTGGTAAAAGCACAAATCGCACACCGGCTATAACTCACCTCCATCGCAGAAATTTCTCACGACGGGCTACGACACAGGTGAGGCGTTGCCTTGTTTCCCTCGGGCGACCTCCTAGAATATGAGAATTCCTGGGCGGTCGTGATTTGCCACGAGCCGTGGGAAGCGGCTCCGCCGATCACGGAGAGCACGCTGCCGGGCCGTAAAGCGGCTTAAACAGCGGCGAGCGCCACCTGCCGGCGCGGCGCTGGCCAGAATGCGACCCGCAGACCCCGAACCCGCCACCGCCCCGCCACCGCCTAGCGTCCGCCGGCCGCCCTTCATGTCGGTTGCCCAACGCCTGAGGCGCGCCGTGCCCCAGCCCTCGTCACGGAATGAATGAAGCAACAGGTCGCGGTGTTCTGCAGACATTTCGTGTCGCTGCGGAGCCTAACTCGATTTATGACGATCTAATTTAGTGCCGCTTTCGAGCTGTCGCCGAAGACAGAAATGCGAAGGCCACGCGGATAGGTTTGGAGTTTACTAGGTTCTGGAGTCGTGCTGAGCATACAAGATAGTTGTAAGTATTAGATCCACTGCGAGATGCAGCCGCGTCGTCGTTCTATGGTATTCAGGATGCCTGGAACCATGAAATAGAGGATGCAACACTAAATCGTCCGAAATGAACAGTTTTTTGGTGAGGTAAATAACTTGTATCTTACAGTAAAAGTGAGAACTGGTTTCTCAAGATGGGGCAGGATAAGGTTACAATTGCGGATGGGGCCGTAATCAGTTACTCTCGGTTGCACAACAAATATGTAAACTTTATTTAAAGAAATTAAAATTTTAAAACAATCTTTTAGAAATTGACTGTATGACGGCTGAAGGCTTTATCACACGACAAAATTCCAGAATTTTAGGTCCGAAGGACCCCAACAATATCCTCAAACAACAAACGGCCTGAATTAGAATTCAGAAGAACAATTCCAAATAGCACCTATTAAGACAAATACATCGTTTTAAAACCAACTGTAAGACCGCTGAATTCCTTATAATAAAAGAAGTGAAATTATTGCTCGGCTCAAGGCCACACACAACTTCAAAAACAAACAGCTGAAGGCCTGAACTAGAAGTCAGAAAAACAATTCCAATTAGCACACATTTCAACAAATACTTTACTTTGAAAACAAGTCTGCTAAAAAAACCTTACTGTAACACCGCTGAAGCCCTTATCCCCAAAAAAGTGAAATTATTGCTCAGCTGAAGGTCACACCAACAAAAATTAGAAAATTACAAATATCCTTAAAACAAACATCACAATCTAAGGAATCAGGACAAGTGGTTCTCAGCAAGTGTTCTATGGGTTGGCCTGGGAAGGAAACTGAAACATAAGGTAAGGTGAGACAGGCAGCCAAGAGTTGAACTCACGTAATAGGATGGCATGTCATACTAGGGGCGCTGACCGACCGACTAAACAATCCGCCTAATGTCCGATCACCGGATGGAATATTTTTAGGCAAGGGCGAAAAGACAGACAGCACTAGGTCTACATCTTCAGAAAACACCCAAGGCTGAAGAAACACTAGAACCAAGGTGGACGTCCCAAAAAGGGTGCACAGTACAATACAAAAAAGGCACTCCGTCTTCAGGCCACGAATGGCCTACCGGGACCATCCGACCAGCGGGTCATTCTCTGTGGAGGATGCGGATAGGAGGGGCGTGGTGTCAGCAACCCCTCTCCCGGTCGTTACGATGGTATTCTTGACCGAAGCCGCTACTAATCGTCGAGTAGCTCCTCAATGGTCATCACGAGGTAGAGTGCACCCCGAAAAATGGTAACAGCGCATGGCTGCCAGGATGGTCACCCATCCAAATGTCGACCAGGCCCGACAGCGCGTAAGTGCGGTGATCTCACGTGAACCGGTGTATCCACTGCGGCAAGGCCGTTGCCGTAGTACAAGAGGAGAGGCTGTCACGCATCACTGCCGGAAAAGTAGGCAGACCTGCAGGGCAAGTAACTGGGGCCTTAGCGTGTACAAGGCAGAAAATACCGCTGGTAGCACTTCACTAATAGGAATAATACTAAAGTCGATAAAGAATAATAAATAGAGAAAGACGGCTGCAATATTTCACCGTCTCGAAACACTTCACTCGTTGCCGCCAGGATCAGCGGCCCTGGGAGCGACAACCCGCTGCCCAAAGGCGAGATCTCAGAATAGTCGAGGTTGCATTAGCAGTCAACTCTTCACTCAACTTATATGTCCACGATACGGTGTACAACGAAGTAGTCGCTCTCGAAGCTACCCCTCCTCGATCCGGCAGTGGCAGCACGCCGCCAAAGGCCACGGCTTGCCCTCGCTCTGCACCGACATGTTCACTGCTGCGCCTCAAACTGACCCGATGTCCCTTTCGCAACTGCCCACCCCGCACAACGCGACCCGGAAATACTAGCGGTCGCTCCAAAGATAGTACCACAGTACTTGTATCGATAAGCGCTGCTGCTGCCACTCATGGGCAAACAAGCCAGCAACTTAGCGACGCCAGTAAGTCGAATAATAAACGAGATGCCATAACCGCAATGACAAGATACCAAGCGATAAACGACATGAACATGCACGGCTCTAAAAAAAAGCTTTTGAGTGCACAATAAAAATTCAAAATAATGATAGTCCCACTCTCTCAAATATATCGCTCGGCAGTACAGAGAACGCAAAATAGAATACGTCCTTACCTTAGGTTAGGCAACCCGACTTACATCAACTGCAACCGTGTAGGCGGTGTAATTGGGTTATGTATCTTAAGGTGCATGAAACACAAGGGGTAATCAAATAGTTTCCTAGAACTTTGAACGTAACTGCTAAGGTTCAGTGACTGTGACAGAATTATATTAGAAGAAATAAGCCCTCGGTCACAAATATTATGTCAAAAATTGACTAGGTTTCGACGCTACTATGAGCGTCGTCTTCAGAATTAAACTAACTGTTCTAAAACATAGTAGGTATATAAGACATTAATATACGAAAGTGTGTACTGACTGGAAAGAGATGCAGTACTTATAAGTCACACTCTAAAAAAATCTAAGCCGGAAAAGCGACGTCATGAAAAGTTTTAAATAAGATAAAATGGCGAGCCGCTAAGGACTGCACGTACCTGAGTGAACACGGGTTGCAACAAAACTGAGGTGCCCAGGTTAGAAAGTGTGGGCAAGTAAACATGGTGTTGCTATGAGCGCCATCTAGTAGCCGCAGAAAGAACTAAGCTACTGACATTCAAAATTAGACGCATGAAATTGTAATGAAGATGATTCAGACATAACGTAAGCACTAATAATAATAAGATGAAGTTGCATATTTATCTGCTTTAAACAGAGATTTTGTAACGTAGAAAAAACGTCAGTTATGACATACAAGAAAACAGCAAACACGTAACAGGAAAATAACATTTCGCAAGCTGCATGAGGAAATCTGAATCAAAGATTAGGTAACGGCTTTACACAGTCGAAAAAGTTTTTATTTCGCAGCTGCAGCTGTTCGTTGAGAATGAGGCCATCGTAATGAGATAGATGTTTGAAAATCTCCAATTCCTCTAAAACATCTAACCTACGCCCCTTCTTTTCGGTATGCAGAGTATTGCTATCGCCAATGGTTTTAGGCACGTGTCCAGTAATTAAGAGATGATCGGCAAAGGATGAATTTAGGCGACTGGTGCCGTTTTTTCTCAAAAGATGTTCTTTATATCTGATGGTGAAATCACGTCCAGTTTGCCCTATATAATAGGAGTAGGTATCACAGATGATGTTATAAACGCCAGAAGTTTCTATAGGGGAGCGAATGGATTTCAAATTATGAATGAGGTTTCTCTTCAGATTGTTTCCGTTTGAAGCCCGTACAGAATCGGTATGCCGCTCAGGCAAAATCGCCTTGAACATTGAGACAAACGTCCCACTGCCGCACCAGGTAAAACAGTATCTTGCTGCATGAAGAAGTCCGTAACTGTCTGCTGCATAACCACGTCAAACGGGAATCGTCGACCCTTCGAGGCCTTTTTAACGGACCAAAGGGGACTCATATTCGCATGCGGAGAGACCAGGACCATAGGGCAGGTGCTGGAGCGGCTACCTCTTTAGTTGTCCATAATGAATAAGGCAGACCTCCCAGATAAAATGGCTCTGAGCACTATAGGACTTAACATCTGTTGTCATCAGTCCTCTAGAACTTAAAACTACTTAAACCTAACTAAACTAAGGACATCACACACATCCATGCCCGAGGCAGGATTCGAACCTGCGACCGTAGTAGTCGCGCGGTTCCAGACTCAGAGCCTGAACCGCTAGACCACCGCGGCCGGTGGACCTCCCAGCTAGACTGGCGTGCTGTGTCGAATCGCGACCAGGGCGGAACGTGGTACACTATTTCCAATGGTGGTTTCCGACAGACGTGCTGCCACATAGACCTTCTTCATGCTCCGATGAATGTCTTCCCATGTTTGTCCTTCGGCAAGGAAGATAAAAATAATAGCACGTTGTCCTGTTTGGAAGCATTTGGTAATAACGCCAACATAGTTCACGTTTCCGCATTACCACATGCAAACCTGAAAGGCACGAATGCCACACTAATCCCTTGACTTCATGTCGACGCTTATATATCCGCATCAGAATCCGTTGAGTTGTATGCTCGCTCCACCAACGCCTTCAGACAGAAACTTTTTCAACAACAATTATACTGTTTTGGCCAGTTTTATTTTCCCAACCCTGTGCAGCGAAGATGGGATCAAACATTTCCTTTTCGTTTTCTAACCACTTAAATAATACACTGAAGACTCAAAGAAACTGGTACACCTGCCTAATATTGTGTAGGGCCCTCGCGAGCACGCAGAAGTGCCGCAGCTCGACGTGACATGGACTTGACTAATATCTGAAGTAGTGCTGGAAGGAACTGACACCGTGAATCCTGCAAGGCTCTCCATAAATCCGTAAGAGTACGAGGGGTAGGACATTTCTTCAGAAAAGCACGTTGCAAGGCATCCGAGATATCTCAATAATGTCCATGTCTGCGGAATTGTGCTGGCCAGAGGAAGCGTTTAAACTCAGAAGGTTGTTCCTGGAGCCACTCTGTAACGATTCTGGACGAGTTGGGTGTCGCATTGCCATGCTGGAATTGCCCAAATCCGTCGGGGTGCACGATGGACATGAATCAATGCAGATGATCAGAGAGGATGCTTACATACTTGTCACCTGTCAGAGTAGTATCTAATTGTATCAGAGGTTTCATATCACACGAACTGCACACGCCCCAGACGATTACAGAACCTCCACCAGCTTGAACAATCCCCTGCTCACATGCAGCGTCCACGGATTCATGAGATTATCTCCATTACCGGTACACGTCCATCCGCTCGATACAATATGAAACGAGACTCGTCCGACCAGGCAGCATGTTTGCAGGCATCCACAGTCAAATGTTGTCGCTGACGAAAATAGGCGAGGCGTAAAGCTTTTTGTCGGGCAGCCATCAATGTCACACGAGTGGCCCTTCGGCTCCGATAGCCCATGTCGATGATGTTTCGTTGAATGGTAAGCACGCTGACACTAGCTGATGACCCAGCACTAAATTATTCAGAAATTTGTTGAAGGATTGCACTTCACCGGTCGGTGTGACCGAGCGGTTCTAGGGGCTTCAGTCTGGAACTGCGTGACCTACGGTCGCAGGTTCGAATCCTGCCTCGGGCATGGATGTGTGTGATGTCCTTACGTTAGTTAGGTTTAAGTAGTTCTAAGTTCTACGGGACTCATGACCATAGATGTTAAGTCCCATAGTGCTCAGACCCATTTGAACCAAAGAGGATCTCACAAGCCCCACGACTTCATCGTTATCGATATGAATACCAAAGATGTGTCTAAAAATATTAATTTTGCTATCCTTAAAACTTTTAAAACAGACGTCCGAACTATATATGTAAATTATCAGGTTCAGACTGGAAGAATTTCAGGAGTAGGTCATTAGCTGATATTTGCCGGAGTCTTAGGCATAGCAACCATTAATTTCGTCTCGAAATGATGTACGAATTATCCTGATGGAATAGTCCATTACTGGTGGACGGTGAAGTACATGCAGGCATGAAGAACATGTCTTAGCTCTGCGTTCGAGACGTTGTCCTCTACTTACTATATTTGGAGAACCAATGAACCGAACGGAAACATCTGCGGTAGAATATTTAGACAAATGAAACACTTAGGTTCTGAGTTAAAGGAAGGATTACTAGGATTTGACGTACCATAAACGACTTGGTCATTGGAGACAAAGTACAGCCTCTGTTAAGACAAGGATGATAAATTAATTGGCCTCGTCGAACTCCCACTTCTCCCAAAACTGAGTTCAGAGTGCTAACAACACGCGACTTCCTTCTAGTTTCGATTCTCTTATAATTTTATGGATGTCACCTCCGCCTATAATTTGGTTGGGGACGTCTGTAGCAGTATGTGTCATCTGCTTGAAGAAATAATTCGTGAAATGACAAGAGCAAGCAGAGCAGTCGAAAGTTTTCCATCAGGTTGTAAGGTGAACAACATGTAAAGATATTTTATGTGCCCAGTCTAGGCTACTATAAATTACTTCACAAAATAAATTTAAGTTGTGTCAAGTTCCCAACTCCCTTGTAGGTAACAGGTTCGAAAGTCACCTAACCACATCCTGTCATCAGTTACACACAAGCTACATAGTTATTCACCCAATCCATAATAAGCAACCGTGTTTATAAATTTAGGATGATCAATTGAAAAGTATCACTCTTGTATACATTCTCATCATCACCTCAGATGTTAAGTCCCATAGTGCTCAGAGCCATTTGATTGCACTTCTGTCATGATGAGCGATTCTCTTTAGTCGTCGTTGGTCCCGTACTTGCAGGATCTTTTTCTGGCCCCAGTGATGTCGTAGATTTGATGTTTTACCGGATTCCTGATATTCACGGTACAGTCGTGAAATATTCGCACGGGAAAATCCCCACTTCATCGCTGCCTCGGAGATACTGTGTCCCATCGCTCGTGCGCCGACTACAACACCACGTTCAAACTCACTTGAATCATCATAACCTGCCACTGCAGCAGCAGTAACCAATCTTAACAAATGCGCCAGGCACTTGTCTGATACAGGCGTTGGCGACCGCAGCGCCGTATTCTGCCCGTTTACATATCTGTGTATTTGAATACGCGTACCTATATCAGTGTCTTTAGCGCTTCAGTGTAAAACGTTGTATCAGTTGCAGTCTTTTCATGCATACCTCTATGAGTTTTCAAAACTTCGGAATTTACTCCCATTTTCAAATGCTACTCTTCACACTGGAATTGTATGTTATGTCTCCGAATGTGTGGTTCTGATTCTCTTGTCGTGCTGTCGTCTTCTTGTCGTTTTACTTCAGTTAAAAAATATAAGTTATAGAGTTTTAGATACTGCTGTTAGAAAAGGGAAATTCTAACATTGAGGAGCTGCGCCTCCTTCATTACGCAGAAATTCACCCACTGGCCTACCCACATGGTTTACTTTGAATAAAAGTGTAACATGGCACTAACATATTGCGACAATACTAGTCCACAAAGATTTTGGATACGGTCAGAGGTGTTCTGTATTGGGAGATTACATTTTTACTAACAATAAATTTTCACTTATAAGTATTATTAGATTATGATTAATTTAACGATTATGATTACGGTCTATTTTAATGCTATTTTGTACTGAGAGAAAAGTAAGAAGTGATTAACACATTTATGTATACACTATAATTAAAATTATGTAGAAGAGAACTATTTTAAGAATTTAATCGGTGTACTGGTCAATGAGAATTTATGTCCTGACTTTTTCTGGTGTACAAAAATTTATACCTCCTCTATTAAATCCATTCTTAAAGTGATGGAGTATCTTAAAATCTTGTTGCAGGCTTTAGAGAAACAACGTTCATAATGAATGAATTACAGATTCGCGTAACAGTGTCCAAGGGAGTGAGAGTCGGCAGTTACGACAGCCATAGGACAAGACTTCCCCTTCCGATACAACAATATGAATACTTGTTTATTACATCATCGATGTAGTTTGGTGCGCTTTATGTTGAGGCCACATCCTCTCGTGGAAAACACGGAACTGTGGCTGCGCTTTTCAAATAAACACCAGGAGACATGCACCATTCAAACGCGATGACAGAAAATGGGGTCCTATTAATTCCACTGCTAAACAGATATCTTTGCTAGTGACCTTAGAAGAGGTGACATATGAGTTTTCATCGCTTCATGTTTGCTATTACCCCAGTTTGTGACAGCTCATCCGCGAAAAATTTATAATATAGGAAGTTCAACACTGTAACACTCTCCTATATAATCCACTGCCACAACTGAGATCTGGTTTTTAAATCTTTTGGCTCCTTTAGTTGGATAAGTTGGTCATGGTATCGCTGGTACTCTGCAGACTATGTTCTTCGAAGTTTACAGATCAGTGCATTTGACAGGGGCTTATTGATGAACTTTCTCCCACACTATATAACACTATCTCCTCAGATTCTGATGTGCGAGTAATTCTTTGTCGAGAACCACTCTGAGGCTCGAATGACCCATTTTCTTGTAAATTGCTAAACGGAAAAAAGCAACAAACACGTCAATCACACTAGTTTTTTAATGATATATCCGTAGCAGCTGAAGTATTCATTCTGACCATTGTTGCATGGTTTAGTAATCTCTACCATCTGGATATTTTTGTCCCTGAAAGTTTGCAACACTCTCTCTGAAGCATATTTGAGTTATGGGGCTGAAACGGGACCATTTCAGAGTGGTAAAGGTTCTTATTTTTTTCAGGTGGCTCCGATCAACTACATACGACACTCCTCTTTCTGTGAATGTAGAATTTTACAGTCGCAAGTAATTCAGACATAAAAGATCATCCAGGAGATTAGCAGCAGATGCTACGAAACAAACAAATTTAACGTCTGTCCCACTGAGGTCTGTGAAGAATTATGGAAAGTATATTTTTATGATGACCAAAGAGCTCCTCTACAGGAATCAACGTACGTACTACTGTTCTGAGAGTATCAACTTAATTTTTGTAGGCACCGATCATATGAAACTGAACTTTCACTGTATGAGCTCAATTATATAGTGTGTTTCTTGTGTTTTGACTTTGAATAGACTTCCATACGGTCGTCTCGAAATGAAAGATGCATTTTTCAACATATATGGAATTAATGTCCAAACAGAGCTCAGTACGGTCTTTCGTAATGGTGAGGCATTGTCATAAGCAAATTTGGTACTCTGAGAACTTCAAGATTATGGGATTAGAGCACCACTTTTAACGATATAGAACACACCTGGGAGGTAACTACTCTAGCCAGATGTGATTATTGACATAAGGAGCAGATCTGTTCATGAATGTGGCATCATTAGGAAATTTTAATGCACGTTTTGCGGAGTTCGGTTATTTGCCCTGAAAATAAGCAACAGTCATCTCATCTTGCAAGTAGACGAAAAATTCGAAAATCGTATGAGTAGGCGTTATTGAAGTATCGCGTAAAACTAGGCACGGCAAAGGGAGAAACCACAACTCAGATGTTTGAGATGAATACAGGAAAGTGTAGACCACCCACAACATTCGTTTTGTGAAATCCTCATTCGAACGATTCTTGAATATTGTTCTGCCCTTTGGATACCTTGCCAAGATAGAATAATGGAAGAGGGAAGAAGATGGACAGGTGGAGACATGAGAATTGTTTGTAAGGCCGAATAGACCAATTGAGCGAAACGTAATAAAATAAATACTTGTTAATCAAGTAACAGCCGAGGTGAAAGCTTAACAGTGTCCTTTGAAGAAGGCACGGCTCTGAAACACTGCATGAAGGAAATGATGGAGATGCACAGAAAGTTCAGAGAAGTGCTGAAATTTTTTCACAAAGGTTCATTTAGTCAACATGAGGCAGTCAGTAGTCACTGACACATTCAACAATGTAACAATTGGAGACGCTACAAGGAAGTGCGTGTGCCTCGTGGAGCACTTACTTACAATAATCTACGTTACTAAATGTCTCAAAGTACACACAAATTTTTCCAAACTTAAATTTCGTATAATAGCAAAATAAGATACTGAACATGATACCCAGCGATATCATCTAAACTCCTTCTCTCATACCTTCTGTTAATATAATTGAAAATACTCTCAGCTTTACATGTATTATTTTATTTTCAAAGGATTGCGGGATATCAAGAAAACGGATGCTTCTCTTTAATAATTATTGGGAGGAGGTGATGATTTCTCTGCCTGTTTTACAGATTAAATCAACTGAGTTTCGTTTGTACAATTATGTGAGTCAACTGTAGACTCAGCCGAATTATGTCGTTTATACGACTGTTTAAAGCAGTCTTGTTCTCTCTGATTAGTTCAAATTGTCGACTGGAAAATCTGAGCCGTTTTAAAGTTGTTTTATTTGAGACTGTTTATCCCAGTCCGAAATTCATTGGAAGTTGGGAAAGTTTTATAAAGAAACTGCTCGTCAGTTCTCAGCAGTTCAGAAACACCGCGTTTGTACTACTTCTCTGCAGATAATCTAATTGGGGACTGCTGGCTGGCCAGAGTGGCCGAACGGTTCTAGGCGCTACAGTTTGGAACCACGCGACCGCTACGGTCGCAGGTTCGAATCCTGCCTCGGGCATGGATGTGTGTGATGTCTTTAGGTTAGTTAGGTTTATGTAGTTCTAAGTTCTAGGGGACTGATGACTTCAGCAGTTAAGTACCATTGCGCTCAGAGCCATTTTAACCATTTTTTTGGTGGGGTGGGGGAGGGGGGGGGGGGGGAAACTGCTGTCAAAGGTGCAGTCAGAGAGAAAGGGCGCGATGTGATAGAACGCGATCGACGATAAATGTGGCCGAACTCCTTAAGCGTATTAGACGAAAGAGTGGGGTACATTTACGTAAAAAAAAAAAAGAAAAGAAAGAAAGAAATGCGAGAAAGCTTGTGCAATGCTTGGCAGCACACTCGCCTACGATGTGAGAACTAGTATTCCTGTAACGCCTAAAAAATTGCTGAACTGATTTTGTGCGTAGACTTTCTTTTAATTTTACGGTGGATCAACGCAGTGGTCATAATCATGATTCGAGGTCAGTGACCATTTACCAACGAGATAAAGTCAATTTCATCTGCCGCAATGATTATGGCTAACGTTTTATAGTATAGAAAACTCATTTTTCTGACTGACTAAGGTGGAAAAGATAAAAAAGAAAAAAAATAACATACATAAGAAAAGTCTTCTGAATCCAGTAGAGGATAAAAGATAAAATACGCTAGTAGATACCTAGACTGAGAAAAAAGCCACAACTTTAGTTTGACGAAGACACGTAAACAGAAAAATGATTTAGTTGTTTGGGGAAAAAGGGGGAATTTGGGTACTGCATGTTGGAACGTTCTCCCTACTCTCCAAGTTTGGCACCCACCACGATGAAAACAGATTTGTGATCTGAAGAGCTTCCAGAATGAAACTTGAGGAATGGATCTACTAATACGGAAAATGTTGTGCAAAGTGCGTCGACCTAATAACAGCATAGTTTATTTTTTAGAAAGATAAACACACTCTTTCACCAATTATCAGCAAAATTTCGACTTTAGTGTTGTAAAACTGCTAACGCCGATGGAGAATTTAAGTGACGATATTGCCATTTTCCTTAAGATGGAAAGTCACTGCGCTAAATATCCTGTTGTGTCTACAAGCAAACAAAGTCCTGTTTTGACATAAGATTTGGAAAATGAGAATCATAACTACCTGGAGAATTTTTACCTATATGCACTGTCAGATCAAGTCTTTCTGTACCTGCATTAGCCTACAAAGGAGACGACGTTTACATCAAAATATACTGTTATGCCTGCTAATAATAATTATTTACTGATGCTTTTAAGTTATTTTAAGGTCATCTTGTATTTATAGTCCTCTCTCTTCCTTAGTTCATCATTTGTGGTATTTTATTTTTCTCATTTTTATAGCAAAATTTTGGCGACCATGGGCGTTTAAATAGATTGATGTGCAGCGTTTCTCTCAAAGCCCTAGTTGCATTGACCTTACCGTGACATTTTCTGGTTCTTGGTAGAATACTTGATATAATCGATACAACGATAGGCGAGAAAAGTAAACTGTAACGAATGCTATGTCGTGAGGAGAGCTTATTGCTTCATTTTATAACTACACTTTGTAGCCTGAGTTGCAGCAATATTCTGAGAGCATAAAATAAGCTAGCAAGATAGCCGAAGGGGGCTGGTAAGCAACGGTACCTGACCGTGATAGTAGTCACTGAGTGGTGTTAAAACTGTTATGGTTTCAACTGCCTCTGAATGTCATGTCGTCTCAGATGAATAACTGACACCATTGACAGCTACTTTTCCACTATATAGTTGAGGCTAACTATTTATAATTTTTTTAGAGAAATATTTTTAAAAATGGTGAAATTCTGAGTTCCGTAGTAGTTCACTAGCAATACTCGATGCATTAACCAAACGGTAACGTTTGTATCAAACACATCTCGTGCTTAAGTTAAGTCAGTGTCAGTATGTCACATACTGTAATGGCAAATAAAGAACCATAATTAACATACACTGATTACAATTTCTGGTCCATTAAGAAAATTATGTGAGCTAATAATGAACACAGATGCACTAGCTTACCTCGTACGAGACACGAATATCCTTTTAATGTCTGGGTCTGGAGCCCAAAAATGTCTTGAAATAAGTCATTTTAGACCGTCAGGCTTTGTTTCTTTTTGATAAAATACTATTTCCTTATCAGCGATTACTTAGAGTTCGCCACCTAGAATATCAAGAATCAAGAGACAGTAAGAATCAAGAGACAGCACGCGCAAAATATGTGCCACTTTCAAGGCATTATAAGCAACATAGAACAGTGGAAATAAAGACGTATCCACGGTAGGTATGAGAACGACTTTAAAAATTTTTGTGTGATGTAGCATGATAATATGTAGCAAGATAATGCTCAAGGAGGTGAAATTATATAACAGCTAACAATATTAGAGTCTTTATTTCCATTAAAAAGACATACATTGTAAAACGATTTCTTTCAAGTTGAAAAGAAATCAGGGAGTAGGCTTTACATCTACATCTACATGACAACTCTGCAATTCACATTTAAGTGCTTGGCAGAGGGTTCATCGAACCACCATCATACTATCTCTCTACTATTCCACTCCCGAACAGCGAGCGGGAAAAACGAACACCTAAACCTTTCTGTTCGAGCTCTGATTTCTCTTATTTTATTTTGATGATCATTCCTACCTATGTAGGTTTGGCTCAACAAAATATTTTCGCATTCGGAAGAGAAAGTTGGTGACTGAAATTTCGTAAAAAGGTCCCGCCGCGACGAAAAACGTCTATGCTGTAATGACTTCCATCCCAACTCGTGTATCATATCTGCCACACTCTCTCCCCTATAACGCGATAATACAAAACGAGCTGCCCTTTTTTGCACCCTTTCGATGTCCTCCGTCAATCCCACCTGGTAAGGATCCCACACCGCGCAGCAATATTCTAACAGAGGACGAACGAGTGTAGTGTAAGCTGTCTCTTTAGTGGACTTGTTGCATCTTCTAAGTGTCCTGCCAATGAAACGCAACCTTTGGCTCGCCTTCCCGACAATATTATCTATGTGGTCCTTCCAACTGAAGTTGTTCGTAATTTTAACACCCAGGTACTTAGTTGAATTGACAGCCTTGAGAATTGTACTATTTATCGAGTAATCGAATTCCAACGGATTTCTTTTGGAACTCATGTGGATCATCTCACACTTTTCGTTATTTAGCGTCAACTGCCACCTGACACACCATACAGCAATCTTTTCTAAATCGCTTTGCAGCTTATACTGGTCTTCGGATGACCTTACTAGACGGTAAATTACAGCATCATCTGCGAACAGTCTAAGAGAACTGCTCAGATTGTCACCCAGGTCATTTATATAGATCAGGAACAGTAGAGGTCCCAGGACGCTTCCCTGGGGAACACCTGATATCACTTCAGTTTTACTCGATGATTTGCCGTCTATTACTACGAACTGCGACCTTCCTGACAGGAAATCACGAATCCAGTCGCACAACTGAGACGATACCCCATAGCTCCGCAGCTTGATTAGAAGTCGCTTGTGAGGAACGGTGTCAAAAGCTTTCTGGAAATCTAGAAATACGGAATCAACTTGAGATCCCCTGTCGATAGCGGCCATTACTTCGTGCGTTGCACAAGAGCGATGTTTTCTGAAGCCATGCTGATTACGTGTCAATAGATCGTTCCCTTCGAGGTGATTCATAATGTTTGAATACAGTATATGCTCCAAAACCCTACTGCAAACCGACGTCAATGATATAGGTCTGTAGTTAAATGGATTACTCCTACTACCCTTCTTGAAAACTGGTGCGACCTGCGCAATTTTCCAATCTGTAGGTACAGATCTATCGGTGATCGAGCGGTTGTATATGAGTGCTAAGTAGGGAGCTATAGTATCAGCGTAATCTGAAAGGAACCTAATCGGTATACAATCTGGACCTGAAGACTTGCCCGTATCAAGCGATTTGAGTTGCTTCGCAACCCCTAAGGTATCTACTTCTAAGAAACTCATGCTAGCAGATGTTCGTGTTTCAAATTCTGGAATATTCCATTCGTCTTCCCTGGTGAAGGAATTTCGGAAAACTGCGTTCAATAACTCCGCTTTAGCGGCACAGTCGTCGATAACAGTACCATCGGCACTGCGCAGCGAAGGTATTGACTGCGTCTTGCCGCTTGTGTACTTTACATACGACCAGAATTTCTTCGGATTTTCTACCAAATTTCGAGACAACGTTTCGTTGTGGAACCTATTAAAGGCATCTCGCATCGAAGTACGTGCCAAATTTCGCGCGTCTGTAAATTTTAGCCCATCTTCGGGATTTCGCGTTCTTCTGAACTTCGCATGCTTTTTCCGTTGCCTCTGCAACAGCGTTCGGACCTTTTTTGTGTACCACGGGGGATCCGTTCCATCTCTTACCAATTTATGAGGTATGAATCTCTCAATTGCTGTTGCTACTATATCTTTGAATTTGAGCCACATCTCGTCTACATTCGCATAGTAAGTTCGGCAGGAATGGAAATTGTCTTTTAGGAAGGCTTCTAGTGGCACTTTCTCCGCTTTTTTAAATAAAATTATTTTGCGTTTGTTTCTGATGGATTTGGAAGAAATGGTATTTAGCCTAGCTACAATGACCTTGTGATCACTAATCCCTGTATCAGTCATGATGCTCTCTATCAGCTCTGGATTGTTTGTGGCCAAGAGGTCAAGTATGTTTTCGCAACCATTTACAATTCGCGTGGGTTCGTGGACTAACTGCTCGAAATAATTTTCGGAGAATGCATTTAGGACAATCTCGGAAGACGTTTTCTGCCTACCACCGGTTTTGAACAAGTATTTTTGCCAACATACCGAGGGTAGGTTGAAGTCCCCACCAACTATAACCGTATGAGTGGGGTATTTATTTGTTACGAGACTCAAACTTTCTCTGAACTGTTCCGCAACTGTATCATCGGAGTCTGGGGGTCGGTAGAAGGAGCCAATTATTAACTTAATTCGGCTGTTAAGTATAACCTCCACCCACACCAATTCGCACAGAGTATCTACTTCGACTTCTCTACAAGATAAACCACTACTGACAGACACAAACACTCCACCACCAATTCTGCCTAATCTATCTTTCCTGAACACCGTCTGAGACTTCGTAAAAATTTCTGCAGAACTTATTTCAGGCTTTAGCCAGCTTTCTGTACCTATAACGATATCAGCTTCTGTGCTTTCTATTAGCGCTTGAAGCTCAGGGACTTTTCCAGCGCAACTACAACAATTTACAACTATAATTCCGACTGTTCCTTGATCCAAGCACGTCCTGTAATTGCCAAGCACCCTTTGACATTGCAGCCCATCCCGCACTTTCCCGAGGCCTTCTAACCTAAAAAAACGCCCAGTCCACGCCACACAGCCTCCGCTACCCGTGTAGCCGCCAGCTGAGTGTAGTGAACTCCTGACCTATTCAGCGGAACCCGAAACCCCACCACCCTATGGCGCAAGTCAAGGAATCTGCAGCCAATACGGTAATAACTTTTCTGGGTGTATCCTTTCTGAGCAATATAACGTGCTCAGACTGTCGTAAGAATTTACTCAACACAATTTTTTTTCGTCTCGGCAGAGATACCTGACATTTTTACACTATCCGTAGAGACTGTTATCAACTGTGTAAAACCTCAGACTTGCAGGTGGTAGTCCCTGCGTTGTATACAGGTATGAACTTGTCCGGAGTACTTTTCTTGACGGCTGTGGTACTGTGCATTCTCGTTTCTCGTAATCTTGTAAGCAGTCGAGGAGAGGTATAAACTATATCATTGAAAATCCCCTTACCAACTCGCAGGTGGCTGGCTATGTTCACGCAGTAATAGTCCATAACGCAGAATTTGCGACCAATGTGCTATCAGTCGGTTTATATAGAATGTCTAATAATTTTAGGGTGAAATTATTATAGATCCCGAAGGATACTAACAGTACTCTAAAAAAAATTGTTAGCTGTAGTCCCATCAGGACCTGTCTAAGCATAGGCGACACAATCCTCCTAGCTGAGAGAGGCTCCAGATGCGCGAATGAAAATTCCGTATGAGGAATGAGTTTGTAAACTACTCATTCAAGACGAACACATCGCGAGCAATACGCTATTTCGACCATGGTTTCCCTACCTCGAAGTAATCAGTTTCAGATCCTCTACCGTCTGGGCAACTTTGAACGTAAAGATCTCGAACACCCTATGTGCGCATCATAGTTCGTGTGGCCTTGTGACGAAACTACGTCACGTAGAAAAATTAAACTCGTTACTCGTCGCCCGCACGGTGTTGTAGCATTAACTAATTGGTAAAGCCAAAAATAAATATAAAAGGCCAATGGAATAAAGTGCGCAGGTCTTCATCCTGGATACAAGAGCTGATGTGCAAAATAGTGTGAAGAAACTGGAATTAAATACCACAGTTGAGACACAAGTACAACTCTAATAATAATACATAAAATTTAACTAGAAAAACCCAGAGTTATCAACTGACATATCAAGATGCATTATCGAATATCTTGAAGGAAACAAATAAGACCATAATCAAGAAGTTGTTAAATAAGTTGACGACATTGTTATAAAAACGTGTAGAGAGTAAGCAAGAAGCTCTTTATTTACACTACTTGCCGAATCGTACTGAAGACCAAAGGAAATCTACAAGCAAAAAAGAAATCGATCCAAAGTGGGTCTATGAAGTATGAAAGCAATGTTTTAACAGATTCAGTCCTCCCCTTGAAAATAACGTCCTTGGACAATAAACGATGACCTGTGAGGTACATCTTCATATTTGTGACTACTCTGCGGTTTGCTCTTAAGTGCTTGGCAGAGGATACATCGAACAACCTGGACACAATGTCTCTAACGTTCCTCTCTCGATTAGCAAGCGCTTTAAGAACGTTTAATTCTTTCTGTCTCTCTACATGGACGTCAGAAATGTATTGTGCCATTCGGGGGAGAAAATTACTGGCAATGAAACACTTAAATTCAGACAACTTTGAAAAAAGGCTTAACATAAGAATCACAATGAACAGAACATTACTTTTATGGTCCGAGCAAAAACTGTTTAAGCACAAACGACACAAGCTGCCGAGCTAAGAGAGACTCCAGATGCGTCAAGTCTGTAAGAGTTCTCTAAAGGACGTACCACAATTAGTAGCGCCAGCTTGGAACACCAACGTGAGTGCGAGAAGGACATCGTTTGTGGTCTACCCAAAGGAGATACCCTGCATTCGTGTGGAAGGACTTTGAAAAATCACTGGAAAACTAAATCTAACTTACCTAAGGAGTATCTGAACTTTTGAACTTCCCACTATGAGTTTAGTACCTTAATCACTCCACAACCTCGTCCAGTCACTGTTCATGTTGATTAACTGAACGCATAGCTAGCTCTCCAACACGGTTTCTCAGAGACACGATGACATTTTATGGAGTTAATATTGGCGTCACAGAGTGTTCTTTTCCTAGACTAGAGTGAACGTCTCCGTTGTGCTGTCAATCACGCGACCTTCTTCTGACAGAGTTCACAGGAAGCGTTTGACTTCCATACTGCTGTAAAAATATCCATCAATTAGCAACAACATTGTATCTTGGCAGGTATTAAATCACAGAGCTTTGACTATCGGTTAATACCGCCCTCTTTTTGTCAACTGCTAACGCTGAAACAAGAATTAAGTCTTCGAGATATAGACAAAATTATGTATTAATGTTCAGTATTGTTAAGAAGATGACAGTATGAAACAGTCCCATAAAGTTGAGTCGCCATCACTATTCAACACAGATAATGTACACTACTGGCCATTAAAATTGCTACATCACGAAGATGATGTGCTACAGACGCGAAATTAAACCGACAGGAAGAAGATGCTGTGATATGCAAATGATTAGCTTTTCAGAGCATTCACACAAGGTTGGCGATGGTGGCGACACCTACAACGTGCTGACATGAGGAAAGTTTCCAACCGATTTCTCATAGACAAACAGCAGTTGACCGCCGTTGCCTGGTGAAACGTTGCTGTGATGATTGGTGTAAGGAGGAGAAATGCGTACCATCACGTTCCCGACGTTGAAAAAGGTCGGATTGTAGCCTATTGCGATTGCGGTTTATCGTATCGCGACATTGCGGCTAGCGTTGGTCGAGATCCAATGACTGTTAGTAGAATATGGAATCGGTGGGTTCAGGAGGGTAATACGGAACGCCGTGCTGGATCCCAACGGCCTCATATCGCTAGCAGTCGAGATGACAGACATCTTATCCGCATGGCTGTAACGGATCGTGCAGCCACGTCTTGATCCCTGGGTCAACAGATGCGGACGTTTGCAAGACATCAACCATCTGCACCAACAGTTCGACGACGTTTGCAGCAGCATGGACTATCAGCTCGGAGACCATGGTTGCGGTTACCCTTGATGCTGCATCAAGACAGAAGCGCCTGCGATGGTGTACTCAACGACGAACCTGGGTGCACGAATGGCAAAATGTCATTTTTTCGGATGATTCCAGGTTCTGTTTACAGCATCATGATGGTTGCATCCGTGTTTGGCGACATCGCGCTGAACTCACATTGGAAGCATGTATTCGTCATCGCCATACTGGCGGATCACCCGGCGTGATGGTATGGGGTGGCATTGGTTACACGTCTCGGTCACCTCTTGTTCGCATTGGCAGCACTTTGAACAGTGGACGTTACATTTAAGATGTTATGACCCGTGGCTCTACCCTTCTAGGCGCTACAGTCTGCAGCCGAGCGACCGCTACAGTCGCAGGTTCGAATCCTGCCTCCGGCATGGATGTGTGTGATGTCCTTAGATTAGTTAGGTTTAATTATTTCTAAGTTCTAAGTGACTGATAACCTCAGAAGTTAAGTCGCATAGTGCTCAGAGCCATTTGAACCATTTTGAGCTCTACCCTTCATTCGATCCCTCGAAACCCTACATTTCAGCAGGATAATGCACGACCGCATTTTGCAGGTCCTGTACGGGCCTTTCTGGGTACAGAAAATGTTCGACTACTGCCCTGGCAAGCACATTCTCCACATCTCTCACCAATTGAGAACGTCTGGTCAATGGTGGCCGAGCAACTGGCTCGTCACAATATGCCAGTCACTACTCCTGTTGAACTGTGGTAGGGAATTGCAGCTGCAAGGGCAGCTGTACCTGTACACGCCATCCAAGCTCTGTTTGACTCAATGCTCAGGCGTATCAAGGCCGTTTTTACGGCTAGAGGTGGTTGTTCTGGGTACTGATTTCTCAGGATATATGCACTCACATTGCGTGAAAATGTAATCACATGTCAGTTCTATTATAATATATTTGTCCAATGAACACCCGTTTATCATCTGTATTTCTTCTTGGTGTAGCAATTTTAATGGCCAGTAGTGTATTATAACTAAACTATATCGTGAACTTTCTCACACATTCACTTCCAGTTTATACTGATGTTACATCGCAATTGACAAATTAACAAAAATTACTATAGGAGATCTAAGAGATTTATCGAATTGTTACTTTTGAAAATCGGTTTTCTGTGACAGACCAACTGAAAACTAATTTGAAATAATGAAACAGTTCGCTAACAAACGAAGCTCTTTGATAAAATACTGTTGTATCCTTGACACAAAGAATGTATAGAGATTGGCTGCGAGTGGTGATTGATTTCAGTCAATGGCGAAAGATGAAAATTTGTGCCGAACCGGTATTCGAATCCGGGTCTCCTGTTCGTGAGGTAAATACATTGACCACTGTAACATCCGGACACAGGGCTTATCGCAACTGCGGGGACTATGCTAAAACACCTCCCGTCAGACACAAATTTCTTATCCCACCCACGCACTACGAATGTAGTGTGCCCTTCGCTCATTATCCTAATTACTCGCGAAATTTCGGATTCGATTCCCCATTGATTCAAATCAACGCACGCCTGCAGTTAAAGTTTTTAATTCCTTTATGTCTTTATTCATAGTGGCTGCTGGATCAAAATCATGTCTGTCCTTTCGGACAAATAATCTTGCCACTGCCTGGCCTGTACTAATTCCTGTTTGTTAGTGGACAAATTTCCAAAATCCGAAGTTCAGGTCCGTGTATGTGATCATAGCTAGCTCAAATCAACATCCAAGTTTGCTTACTAACTTAAACTCTTGAGCAAATATGCAAATTAATAGTATAAAAAGTATTTTTTATTAGAATTATAAACAAAGGAGAGAAAACAGGAAGTGCCCAAACGAGAAAAAGATGAATATTTGACATACGACAGAGGACACCTAATATTGAGATTAAATAAATTGATTGCACGTCACTGTGAACTACAGTGCCAGAAGCAGCAGACTTAGGGTCGCAACACCCTACTCAGCAGCTGTAGGACACCATAAGGTATTACCTCGACGTCCACGCAACTGATGTCCCAAATTTGTCTGATGAAGGGCTACTGGCGGATAGCGCTCTCAACTTCACGCAAACAATATTAAAACTAGCTTTTACTATCAATATATGTAATTGTTATAATTACGCAAACAATATGTTTAAAATTATTAATAACTTTCGAAATGTTTTGCCGTGATAAAGGCGGATTCAGATTCGTACTCCACAAATGAAATGAAATGTTTTGATACAAGTGTCAAGAGCATTCTGTTGAATTTTTTATTTTTCAATCTTCATGGCAATTTTTGTTTTTTGTATGTTTTCAGCCTTCTACCTCCATATCAGTCCTGGTTCAAACAGTGTACTATAAACGTCATTTGCATACAGAATCGGCTATCGGCGAGGCGCCTTTGACTTTCGTTTAGACGCACTAAGCCTTTCGTAAAATTGGCCGTAGACGTATTTAAAATTGTGTAAAACATAACTTCATTTTTTGCTTACAACGTTTGATACCATAAAGACGTCGTATGCCACCATAATGGAAGGAGTAGCCTCAGTTGAAGACTGGTGTTGTAGCTTCGTTTTTCAATAATGTTACAGTACGAACATTTATGGTGAGCATATTGCAGTGTTCCCGATGTATATTTTTGCACTGGATGCTAGTGATAAGTAAACATTAGTCAGAGTTTTTGGTTTGTTACTGGAACCACCACATCAAAAGTACAATAGGCGGGTAGCTGGAGTAGGAGGAAAGAGTAAACTGAAGGCGTCTACGAGCAGGAGAACTTGTCTGATGGCATGATGCAGAAAGAAATGGAGGTCGTTATGGAAGATATACGGGATCCGGTATTAGAATTTAATAGAGTTTTGGAAGATTAACTGCCAAATGAGACTGAAGGGGTGAATGTCCTCCGGAATTTCTGAAATAATTGGAGGAAGTGGGACCTAAAGGACAGCTAAAATTGGTGTTTAGAGTCTATGAAAATGCAGACTTATCGTCGGACTTTTGGCAAATATCGCCCACAAAATCCCAAAGACAACAAAGGCAGATAAATGCCAAAACTAGCGGCTGTTCTATTCAAATTAATGACAAAAATTTATAGAAGAATATAAATGAAACCTATCTGTTAGAAGACGATAAGTTGGATGAAGACATGGAAAAGTCTTCTACAATTTAAAACATGTTAAAAATTCTACGAAAAATGTGAGTAAGCTATAGAGAAACACGAGTAATACACATTATGTACACGAACCAATACAGAACAAACACAATGGAAGACCAAGAACGAAGTGCTCGGGTTAAACACAATATAAGACATGGATGCCGCCTTTTCTCCCTACTGTAGAATTTTTATATCGAAGAACCAAGGACCGAAATAAATATTTAATAGTGGGACTAAAAATTCAGTATGGAAGGATATCAGTGATGTAATTCGCCCTTGTATTGCTATCGTCAGAGACAGTGAAGAAGCGTTACAGAACATGTTGAACAGATTGAACAGACTAGTGAGTAAAGAATATGAAATGAGAGTAAGTCGGCCGGCCGGAGTGGCCGAGCCGTTCTAGGCGCTTCATTCTACGGTCGCAGGTTTGAATCCTGCCTCAGGCATGGATGTGTGTAACGTCCTTAGGTTAGTTAGGTTTAAGTAGTTCTAAGTTCTAGGAGACTGATGACCTGAGACATTAAATCCCATAGTGCTCAGAGCCATTTTTTTATTTGAGAGTAAGTCGAAGAAAGACCAAAGCAGTAACGAGTAGCAAAAATGAGATTAGCGGTAAACTAAACATCAAAACTGGGAGCCACAAATTTGCCGAAGGCTGGAATACCGCTACCTCGAAAGCAAAACAGCACGTGACAGATTTGCAAAGGGGACATAAAAAGCAGTATGGCAGCGACAAGGCCAAGAGAAGTCCACTAGTATCAGAGACCGGTCTCGATTTCAGGAAACAATTTCTGAAGGTGTACGTTTGGAGCACAGTATTTTGCGGTAGAGAATCGTTCACTGTGGCGAAACTGGAAATGACGAGAATCGAAGCGTTTGTGGTGTGGTGCTAGGTGCTATAGAATGATGCTAAAAATTGGAAGAATTTCCAGAGAATGAGGAAATTCTCCAAGAATCGACAAGAAAAGAAAGACAGAATGATAGATCTGTCAAGACATCAGGCCATGACATCACTGGCCGCGATAGGAACGCAAAAGTGTAGAGGGAACAAGGACTGGATTACATCCAACTAATAATTGAGGACGCTAGATTTAAGGCTACTGTGATCTGAAGAGGTTGGACTGGAATTCGTCGTCGGCCGCATCAGACCAGTGAGAAGACTGATGAATCAAAAAAAAAAAAAAAAAAGAACCCTGAAGTGTCAGACATCATGAGCTATGTAATGAAACCGTGGAATGACAAATGACAAAACTGGATTAAATTACGTCAGCTGAGATAAGTACGTCTAAGATATTTGTGGATTTGGGGTGCCCCATCGTATGTCAGAAAACAAACACAGTCAGATCTCAAAGCAGGAAGGAAAGGGCATGCATTCAGCTCTGCGGGCGGCTGCGGCGGCAGCCCCACCGGCTCTCTACTTCGCTATCGCCGCAGTTGCGGAGCCCTTCCCTCGCCCTGTTACCTGCTCTCTGGCGTAAAGAAGGCTGCACTGCACACCTGCAGGTCGGTGGCAGCTTCCGAACAATGTGAGCGATTACTCACTCTGCTGCCGGGAGCCGGCGTATCTCCGGAGATAGGCGAGAGGACCGCCAGGTAACGAGGGTCGCGAACAAAGGCGTCCATTGTCGTTAATTGGCTGGGTAATTAGCACGGAGATGCCTGCAGTGATACTTTATCGCTGGCTGCGAGAGGGCCTGGCGGAACTCCTGTGGTGGGTGCAGACCTCTGCCGGCCGTGTTGCGGCTTATCGAACGTTGGAGCCGTGGACGTGAAACATTTCTCCTCAGCATGTGATGTAGTGCCCTGTTGCAATCAAGAGAGGACACCAAAAAGCCAGAGAAAACGTGAGGCTATATAGATTGTCAGCATCACAATTCCACACCCCTCCTCTACAGAGTTTCATCTGAAATGTCCCCTTAGAAAGTATTTAAAATGACAGTGCTGGTAAACTTCTACGTTATTTGATACAAAGACAGCTGAGTAAAATTGAAAGTACTCAGACAGTTCTTTCTTTACTTATTCTGATCATCACTAAATTGACACACAATATTTTTTTAGCGCAACGCAATCTGACTTTCAATAATCCCCGCAAAAGAATGGCCCTGACTAACAATAACCTATACCTTTCAATAATCACTTACCTCACAAAAATCTACGTTACTCGAACTATTGCAATACAGCGAGCGCCAATACTGCCAGCTAAATAAAAGATTCAAACTACTGAAGGCACTAACTGGTTATAGGCATAGTTAGAAAATGACAGATTTTGATAGAGAACGAACAATGTATTTACCT
This sequence comes from Schistocerca gregaria, assembly GCF_023897955.1. Classification (NCBI taxonomy): domain Eukaryota; kingdom Metazoa; phylum Arthropoda; class Insecta; order Orthoptera; family Acrididae; genus Schistocerca; species Schistocerca gregaria. The sequence goes on from NC_064920.1 coordinate 1,054,567,952, forward strand.
TAATAATGTTCGAAAGTCATCATATATATATCAATTCATGACATTTATAACGGATCTTTTACGGTGGGATAAATTTATTTTATTTTTTGTTAGATGTTTTCGTTAAATAGCTGAATAAATTGTAATAAGGAATAATTTAATTAAGCAGAGTAGAGAGGATAAAGTCAAAGAGATGTTCATTGGGCGGACATTGTCGTAATGTAACGTCATTGCGTTGTTCAGTTGTTAAAAAAATGGTTCAAATGGCTCTGAGTACTATGGGACTTAACAGCTATGGTCATCAGTCCCCTAGAACTTAGAACTACTTAAACCTAACTAACCTAAGGACATCACACAACACCCAGTCATCACGAGGCAGGGAAAACCCCTGACCCCGCCGGGAATCGAACCCGGGAACCCGGGCGCGGGGAGTGAGAGCTACCGCACGACCACGAGCTGCGGACGGTTGTTAAAATAAGTCGTTTGTGTTCCATTCTGCTGTTCGGTCGTGCGCGTATCTGAAAGGAATTAATTCGGGGACTAGAATAAACTTTCACATAATAGTTACGATTCGATGTTTCGACAAAAGTGGTTAACGTCAGTGTTAATTTGAATTGTGGGCGACAGGATTAGTTTTGACAGATACGTGAAAACGGACGTAACCAAAGTTGTTCGCATATCATCCTTGAACGTGACTTTTTATTTAATTAACGATTGCGGACTCATTAAAAGCTATTATCTCATGATTAGGAACATTCCCTCTTTCCTCCTAGATAGTGATCATTCGTTAACATTTACGTCACAAGAAAAAGGATTATTAATAAAAGTGATGTTAAATGACAATTACGTGTTATTCTGTTAATGTGGAACCGACGTAATATCTCTGAAATGATATTGATTTATGATTTTTGTTACATACTGAACTGAGATAGGAAGTAAATTGAAATTAGTGAACATTTGATACTGAGACTATAGAAGCAGAAGCGCTTATGGTTTCTCTTCTCTAAAATGGCAAAAAAGGTACGAACTTTAACTCAATAGTCGACATTATGTATTGGAAAGACATTAGCATTTAATACGTATTTTGACGACGCGCTGTTAAACAAAGGAAAGTTGAGTCTCTGTACGAGTAATAAAATTAAATCTAAAAACATAATTAAAAACGGCGAACTCCGCTTTAACAAACTGTATTGCGTGTCGTCATCGGGAAATAACTGCTCAATCCTAGAGACTTGTGTGGAGAAATTAGAAGTCGGGCATATAAAACAAACTTAAAAATCCATTCAAGCTACAGTGGAGTCGGCACAACACGACGTGGGCAGTTACACAGTCATCTTTACAAATTTCCTTTTTCTGGCGGACATACGTCCAGATCGTCCTCTCAAAACTCTGGCATCTCTCTCTCCACATCCACCACTGCCGGTGGGTCACCTCCAACTGCACAACGCTACGCGCTGTTCACATCCAAATGCCCAACACTGTTTAAGCGAATATTCTAACAATGCCAACCACCCACAGACTGCACACAGCACAGTCAGTGATTTTCATACAGAGCGCAACGTGGCGTTACCAACATAAAAATCTAAACAGCCTTCTTACACATCTCGTCTAATCCATTCGCTAACAGTATTTTGGGTACTCCTTACCTTATTTCGGGCACTCCATCCAATCCTCTCCATCAAGTGATTTTCTTTTGATTTAGAAACATGTGTCTATTTTATGGGTTAGCGTTTCTCAGTATATCTCTAACACTGAAGTGAAATTTTTATTTCACATAACTGTACGAGCGTAATTCGGTATTTACATCTGCTACTACATATACGTGTGTGATCGACATACATAATGAGACGCGTGATAAAGCATGGATAGCATAGGTTCATAGGTTACCAGCATCATAACCCCCCTCCCTTCCCCGTTTCCCACGCCATGCCCTTAATGAATGGTGGCCCAGAACATTAATCAGTAGAATTACGCGTAAATCAAAAAGACTTTCATTTTACCGTTATTCTAGGTGTATATGTGATGAATTTCCGTTTCTAGAGAGATAGCAGTTTATCGTTCGGAGATGCATTCTGGCGTCTCACTTTGAGACATATTGAGCTCCTGTGCAAATCTCTCAAGCACACTACGTAAACTCGTGAATTATTGTGCAACCGTTCATACTGGCTTCTAAATCTTTTCCATTGACTGAAGTTTCTAAATGTCTCTCACCATATATCCGACCTCCTGTGATGACGCATTATGTCTTTTCCCAGTGATTTTGTATGTTCTTTTCACAGACTTCAGATTCTTGATGGCTTCAAACTTTCAGTGCACGAAACATCTTGCTTTGCTCAAATAATAAGACCGATTGTCGTAGGGCTGCGTGGCATAGACTCGCTGTGAAGAATGGCAGTTTCGAACCAGCGACCCGTCATGAATAGATGGCTTTTTAATATTAAAAAGAAAAAAACACTTCCTAATATTCTGCAAAGTTATACTTCATTGCGACGAACCGGGTTTTGGCTTCCCAAGCCATATGCACGTAACAAATGAATGTAGCAAACACAGATAAACATTATGTGCGACTTATACAGATACTATCTATACAGCAAATACAATTTTGACAAAGTGTTTACATAGGATACATAAGGAAAATATTATAATAATTACATTAACTACGAAAAGATTATCAAAGATATATATATATCCACAAAAGGCCGGCCGCGGTAGTCTCGCGGTTCTAGGCGCGCAGTCCGGAACCGTGCGACTGCTATGGTCGCAGGTTCGAATCCTGCCTCGGGCATGGATGTGTGTGATGTCCTTAGGTTAGTTAGGTTTAAGTAGTTCTAAGTTCTAGGGGACTAATGACCACAGCAGTTGAGTCCCATAGAGCTCAGAGCCATTTTTTTTATCCACAAAAAATACTTTGTTTACCCTTGTGTACGATATTCAGTTGCACCTGAAGCCTGAAGATGGCTTCAGAAGCCGAAAGCCGGTTCGTGACAAAGTAAATATAATTTTGCAGAACATTAGGCAATGTTTTTATTTTTTAATATTGTTATTATGTTCCGCCAATCACCGACGGAAAATTCAGTAAAAGTTTGGTTGTTCTTCGATCTCCTGAATCTTTTAGAACAAATACCCAAATTGTTCTCCAGTTCTAGCCTGTGCTCTGTCTCTATTGACTTCATCACCAACGAGGTTGGAAGTTACTCCACTTTTACTTTCTCGTTGGATAAAATTCTGATGGTTCTCATAGTGTACGGCTTGCTTATTGCGCCCTTCCCTCACTCGTTTCACTAGTAAAATTTCTGTTACAAGTTGTGGGGTCGGATAAATGTGCGACTTAGTTGAAATTTTGGCTCAAACAAATGTGTAATGGTTGGTTGCACATCACTTCAGGTATCATTTTTTCTCCAACTTCGCTATAAAATCGACAGATCTTTCCGAGTTTCCTAGCAACTGCTGAGTATTACATGACAGAAAAGCATTTTAAAATAAGATAGGATAGCTGACTAACTGAACATGACAAGTATTTATGATAACTGAACAAAGGTTATTTTATTAAACAAAAGTGCATTTAGTTGTAAATGGTGGCCTCGCTGTATATGAAATAATGTAAAGACAGTTTTCATGTGACTAATGCGACAGCAAGATTCATTTACGAGTGCACAAATGCTAGCAGTACATCATATTTGTATATTGCGAACTCCCATACCAATCAACTTCATACGTGGCTGCTCAATTCTGAAGTTCGAAAATGCTTAACTTCATGAAAAAAAGGAAATTATAGTTCACTAAATAGTGTATTCAAAAGCGGTAATAAAACTGTGTAATGATATCTGTTTAGTTCCTCATTAGTGTTACTAATTCGCGACAAATTAATAAAAATGGTTTTACTTCAGTGGAGGAACTCGCGACGCAGAACAAAAAATAGCGTTTCCGCTTACTGCAGTGTCTTAACGTCTATCCAAAGTTAACGTTCTAGCTCTCTGTGAACAGCTATCACTCGTGAATGGCGAGAATTCAACACATTGCGTAAAATGACCACCATTCAAATTTGTCAAATAAAACATTAAAATTCTGCGCGTATTAATACAGTGTTCTTTCTTGTGACCATTTGGTGCCTACCACTCAGAAAGAAAGTAATGACTGCCAAAAGCGTGCAGTAAGAATAATATGTGATGTTCACCCATGGACGTCATGTAGGTACCTCTTCAAGGAGTTAGGCATTTTAACTGTGCCGTCACAACACATACATTTGATAATGAAATTCGTCGTAAATAATCCAGCACAGTTTGAGAAGAACAGGGGAATAAAATTTTTGATCGTTTGCCCAATAAAGTAAAATATTTTGCATGTAGCAAAGCAATTTTTAAATGTAATAGTTTCTCCTGGACTACTCCTTCTCTTCAGTGGACGAGTTTCTATTTTAAAACTTGTACACTATAAAAAATAAATGAAATAAAAATATTATCTTGTTGTCAAGCATAGCTACATGAGTGACACTAAAGAATAGTATGTTCATCAGTGTTAAAACTGGTCATTTATTCATGTCCTGCAAACTGGCCCTTCCACATCCTTTCGACAAAAGAATCGTTCACATTACCTATGGAACAAAAAACTTACTAATCTACAAATTGCACTGTAAGACTGTTGAAGAAATACACATGAAATTTTATAAAGCCGGCCGGGGTGGCCGAGCGGTTCTAGGTGCTACAGTCTGGAACAGCGCGGCCGCTACGGTCGCAGGTTCGAATCCTGTTTCGGGCATGGATGTGTGTGATGTCCTTAGGTTAGTTAGGTAAAGTAGTTCTAATTCTAGGGGACTGATGACCTCAGAAGTTAAGTCTCATAGTGATCAGAGCCAAATTCTATGAAGTTATGGCTGTAGCTACTCTTCTGTATGGTTCCGAATCATGGACAGTAACTAAAACAGAAAAGTCGCGTATACAAGCAGCGAGATGAAGTTCATGAGATATGTAGGAGGCTGTAATAAAATGGGTAAAATAAGAAATGAAACCATAAGGTCAGATTAAGCAATCGTATTACACAATGACGAGATAGAAGAGAATAGAGTGAGTGGAAGAATCATTTTGATAGAATGACAGAAAACAGATTGCGAAGTAGATAACGAGTTATCCGCTGACTGGTAAAAAGAGGACTGTGTAGATCTCGTAACAGACGGATGAATGGATTATAAAGCCCGGAAGAGATGATGACAACTAATCCTACGAAAGAGATTTACAATGATGTAGTTTATTGGTTCCCTGATTATTTATAAAATATATACTGAAAACTTTCTGCAACACTGGTTTACAAAACATGTACATAAATAAACAAAAAAAAATTAAGCTGCCACTTACCCTTTCATCTACGACTTTCTGAATTTACAGTACATGCAACATACTTAGATGGCTAAATCTTTCATTAATAGCATATCTAAATAACTTTAAAAGTGCTCCTAGTAACAGTGATATTGTAAAGTCAGTAGGACAGGTAATATGTATGCCTAATGGATGTATCAACACGCGTTGGCTTCATAATAACTTTTACTATGCAGAATTATGTATTCTAGCTTATTTTCTTTAATTGAATGGAGGTTTGTTGCTTGAATATTAAAACTTTTTTGTTTATGAACATGGCGCTCACATGTTATAGCACAAGCAATCAAGTTTCATTTGCCATTTTGTTTGAGTTCGTAGCACCTCAAACTGACATACAATTAATTACTAAAATAATTGACGTAAATAAAAATTGTCAATATTGAGGTATTTTGTGTTGTTTTTTGCGTATAAAAACTTTGTAAGAGGCGATGGACTCGTCTGATCGATGCGTTAGGTTTGGTAACTTCGAGATTAATGTAGCGTCACTGGGTCGTGTGACACTAAATACTTACGCACACAATTTCTTTTCAGTGAGCTTTCTCGCCATAATACCCTTTCCGTTTTGTGCGAGTGGATGTGACGCATCTTCGCAGTAGGGGAATCTACTACTTACTCGGTGTGTTTCGCGCCTTATCCTTTGCGTGGTGGCCAGCAGCCGTGTTAAAGCTCCGTCTTTTGACACAAATCCTTCTGACAAACGTGCTCGTTCAAAAGGAGCGCTCCTGTGTCTTGAGCAACTGTTATGTTACAATCGGGAGTGAGTTCAAAAACTCTGATTGTAGGGTCCTGTTCTTCCAAGCTGAGGAAAATTCTGTGATGGTCACACCTTAACAAAGGATTCGTTAAATGTGGATCAAAGACTATATTTAGGAGTATTTTGACAGTTCCGTCTCATTTCCACAAAATATAACGAATGATGAAAATGTATACAAGAGTGATACTTTTCAACTGATCATCCTAAATTTATAAACACGGTTGCTTAATATGGATTGGGTGAATAACTATGTAGCTTGTGTGTAACTGATGACAGGATGTGGTTAGGTGACTTTCGAACCTGTTACCTACAAGGGAGTTGGGAACTTGACACAACTTAAATTTATTTTGTGAAGTAATTTATAGTAGCCTAGACTGGGCACATAAAATATCTTTACATGTTGTTCACCTTACAACCTGATGGAAAACTTTCGACTGCTATGCTTGCTCTTGTCATTTCACGAATTATTTCTTCAAGCAGCTCACACATACTGCTGCAGACGTCCCCAACCGAATTATAGGCGGAGATGACATCCATAAAATTATAAGAAAATCGAAACTAGAAGGAAGTCGCGTGTTGTTATCACTCTGAACTCAGTTTTGGGAGAAGTGGGAGTTCGACGAGGCCAATTAATTTATCATCCTTGTCTTAACAGAAGCTGTACTTTGTCTCCAATGACCAAGTCGTTTATGGTACGTCAAATCCTAGTAACCCTTCCTTTAACTCAGAACCTAAGTGTATCATTTGTCTAAATACTCTACCGCAGATGTTTCCGTTCGGTTCATTGGTTCTCCAAATAAAGTAAGTAGAGGACAACGCCTCTAACGCAGAGCTAAGACATGTTCTTCATGCCTGCATGTACTTCACCGTCCACCAGTGATGGACTATTCCGTCAGGATAATTCGTACATCATTTCGAGACGAAATTAATGGTTGCTATGCCTAAGACTCCGGCAGATGTCAGCTAATGACCTACTCCTGAAATTCTTCCAGTCTGAACCTGATAATTTACATATATAGTTCGGACGTCTGTTTCAAAAGTTTTAAGGATAGTAAAATTAATATTTTTAGACACATCTTTGGTATTCATATCGATAACGATGAAGTCGTGGGGCTTGTGAGATCCTCTTTGGTTCAAATGTGTCTGAGCACTATGGGACTTAACATCTATGGTCATGAGTCCCCTAGAACTTAGAACTACTTAAACCTAACTAACGTAAGGACATCACACACATCCATGCCCGAGGCAGGATTCGAACCTGCGACCGTAGCAGTCGCGGGGCTCTGGACTGAGATCCTCTTTCCTCACACTTTATAAATACGGGCTATTTTTTGCCGTTTTTCGTTGAGTTCATTTATTCCTCTAGTTGCATGTATCGTAATGAATCGGTAATCATCCGGCATAGTTAGTTTAGCTGTACCGCTGGTTGAATGCTGTCTTTGCTTAGGGTGTGCTTGCAGTTTACCATTGTTGTTCACTCAGTATCCAAGAGATAATACACAGCCTGACAAAAGGAAGTGCACCAACCCAGAAGCAGAAGAGAGAACGAAATGAAACTTCACGGATTGTGAGGGTGATCATGTTATTTCAGTGGTTACAAAATCGAGTCAAATTTACAAAGAACTTGGGGATAAGACCTTCCTTATTAGTATTCACTTCACACATCTGGCTCAAATGCAGTGAAGATGTCGTAAAGCTGTGACATACTCTCCCAATCAAGCTGGTCCACAACTATCGTTCGTGGCCCTTGGTTTTCTGGATAGAGGATGTGGGACGAAGTTGATGTCCGAACTGGTCCCACACATGTTCTTTTTGGGAAAGATATGGGGAACTTTCAGGCCACGAGAGTAGCTCACCATCTCAAACTTTTTTCATATAGATATGTACCTTTTGTGTAAGAGCGTTGTCCTGTCGAAAAATGACCCCACAATACTGTCGAAAAAGAGTGAACACATGAGGATGCAGGATGTGCCTGAGATACCTTTGTGCTATCGGAGTCCTTCAGTCACCACCAACGGTGACGTGAAGTCATACCCGGTGGCTACCCACACGGTAGCACCAGGAGTGACACAGCCGTTACTTCCCAAACGTTGGAAGAAAGGGACTTCCTCCCAAGTCGTCGCTACAGTCACTGACGACGCTGATCCGGGATAGTGCAGAACCACGATTCATCGCTGGCACTTTATGACGCTATACAGTAGCAGTCCACCCTTCTGCTCATAGAATCATTCCCGTCGCAGCCGTTTGCTGTGGTGTGGCCTCTTTGTAACTACACTCCTGGAAATGGAAAAAAGAACACATTGACACCGGTGTGTCAGACTCACCATACTTGCTCCGGACACTGCGAGAGGGCTGTACAAGCAATGATCACACGCACGGCACAGCGGACACACCAGGAACCGCGGTGTTGGCCGTCGAATGGCGCTAGCTGCTCAGCGTTTGTGCACCGCCGCCGTCAGTGTCAGCCAGTTTGCCGTGGCATACGGAGCTCCATCGCAGTCTTTAACACTGGTAGCATGCCGCGACAGCGTGGACGTGAACCGCCGTGCAGGTGAGCGCCACAATCAGGACTGCATACGACCGAGACACACAGGGCCAACACCCGGCATCATGGTGTGGGGAGCGATCTCCTACACTGGCCGTACACCTCTGGTGATCGTCGAGGGGACACTGAATAGTGCACGGTACATCCAAACCGTCATGAAACCCATCGTTCTACCATTCCTAGACCGGCAAGGGAACTTGCTGTTCCAACAGGACAATGCACGTCCGCATGTATCCCGTGCCACCCAACGTGCTCTAGAAGGTGTAAGTCAACTACCCTGGCCAGCAAGATCTCCGGGTCTGTCCCCCATTGAGCATGTTTGGGACTGGATGAAGCGTCGTCTCACGCGGTCTGCACGTCCAGCACGAACGCTGGTCCAACTGAGGCGCCAGGTGGAAATGGCATGGCAAGCCGTTCCACAGGACTACATCCAGCATCTCTACGATCGTCTCCATGGGAGAATAGCAGCCTGCACTGCTGCGAAAGGTGTATATACACTGTACTAGTGCCGACATTGTGCATGTTCTGTTGCCTGTGTCTATGTGCCTGTGGTTCTGTCAGTGTGATCATGTGATGTATCTGACCCCAGGAATGTGTCAATAAAGTTTACCCTTCCTGGGACAATGAATTCACGGTGTTCTTATTTCAATTTCCAGGAGTGTATTTCTAGTGCTGATAATCTTTATTGCACGAGTACATGGCATCTCCCTATCCTTCACAATTAACAACCAACATCTGACGCTGTTCACTCCTCTTGCATAACATTACGGTCCTGGTAATATCACTAAACACGAGCAACATTAGTAGCCTGTGGCGGCTATACTACAGTGAAGAGCCAAAGAAACTAGCACACATGTGTAATATCGTGTAAGGCCTCTGCGAGACGCAAAAGTGTCAACAAGACGTTGCATGCATGGACTCGATTAATTTCTGAAGTAGTGCTGGAGAGAATGGACACCATCAATCCTGCAGAGCTGTCCATAAATCCGTATGATTACGAGGGAGTAGAGATCTCACGTGAACAGCACTTTGCACGGCATCCCATAGATGCTCAGTAATGTTCATATCTGGAGAGTTTGGTTGCCAGAGAAAACGTTTAAACTCAGAAGAGTTTTTTTTAATAGAGGTGGAGCCCCTCCACGCCCACACCGGCATGATGGCCAACACAAAAGGTCTACTGCCATCTCTGCATAAGGGTTAGTATTCAATAAAGTGAGGTGTCGCAGGATGTGGATACTGCGATGTTTGCGTACGTCTGGTTAGGAATGAACATTAATACGCGCTCATCTGGAGATAGATTGGTCGAAATCTGACGCAGGGTAGCGGTTTTAAGGGCAGAGGAAAAAAAGTGCCTAGGCAAGAGCCAAGGGAAGAAAACCTCTGCGATAGTTAGGTCGGGTGGTAAGAGCAGTAGCGGTTTTCTTGCTGTCTGCGATAGGGTGTGCAAGGATAGGCTTTGTTAGTAGTGGGTATCATGCTTGTCGATACCTTGGCGTTGTGCGTTGTGCTGCTCGGCGGCTGGCGCTGGGTGCTGCTGCAGAGTCCTCGTTCAGCAACCTGCAACAGTTAGGTTTGTTATCGATCTTGTGTCCGATAGGTCATATACCGGGAGCACAGTGTGAGGGAATGTTGGCAGTTTGTTTGTGCGTCTGTGGGCGAGCTCGTCAGTGTCCCTGCTGTGGCCTGTTGATCGGCTCTAGTAGCAGCTGGTAGTTGCCAGTCAGTGTTGCTGATGTGCAGGGGCTTACCGACGTTTGTCGCTGTTTGCGTATGTTAGTTTACCACAGGTGGCTATGACCTAGCTACCGGTATCTTTGGCCGCTTCTGTTTCCACCTGTGAAGAGTGTTTCTCAAGCCATTTTGTAGCAATTTGGGACGTGTGGTGTGTCGCATTGTCCTGCTGGAATTGCCCAAGTCCGTCGGAATGCACAATGGATATGACCTGTAAGACTCATATCTAGAAATATCAGGGTTCCCGTTTCACTCTAACTGAACACGCCCTAAACCAATACAGAGCTTCCACCTGCTTGAACATTCCCCTCCTGACATGCAGTGGCAATGGATTCATGAGGTTGTCTCCATACCCGTACACGTCCATCCGCTTGATACAATGTGAAACGAGACTCGTCCGACCAGACAACATGTTTCCAGTCATCATCACTCCAGTGTCGGTGTTGACGGACGCAGGCGAGGCGTAAAGCTTTGTGTCGTGCGGTCACCAAGGGTACATGAGTGGGCCTTCGCCTCCTAAAGCCTATATCGACGATGTTTCCTTGAATGGTTCGCACGCTGACGCTTGTTGATGGCCCAGCATTGAAATCTGGAGCAATTTTCGGAAGGTTTTTTCTTTTGTCACGATGAGCGATTCTCTTCAGTCATCGTTGGTCCCGATGTTGCAAGATCTTTTTCCGGTCGGAGATTTGTATTTTACCGGGGTTGCTGATATTCACGGCACACCCGTGAAACGGTCATACGGAAAAATCCCCACTTCATCGCTGCCTCGGAGATACTGTGTCCCATCGCTCGTGCGCCGACTATAATATCACTTACGTCTTGATAACCTGCCATTGTACCAGCAGTAATCGATCTAACAACTAGACCAGACACTTGTTGTCTTATATAGGCGTTGCCGACCGCAGCGCCGTATTCTTCCTGTTTACATGTCTTTATATTTAAAAAAAGGCTCAAATGGCTCTGAGCACTATGGGACTTAACTTCTGAGGTTATAAGTCCCCTATAACGTAGAACTACTTAAACCTAACAAACATAAGGACATCACATACATACATGCCCAGGGCAGGATTCGAATCTGAGACCGTAGCGGTCGCTGTATTTGTATACGAGTGCCTATATCAGGTTCTTTGGTGCTTCAGTGTATATATTATAGGAAACTTCAACTCAAATCAATTACATTCTCTACGGTTACGTGTACGTGTATGAAGTTACATTGACATCTGAGCACGTCTTCTGGTTACTTCACTTTTTTGTGAGACAGTTTAGTGGTACTGAGCCGTTTGTTGTCAACTGCAGTCACTAATTGGCAATTGACTGCAATGCGGTGGTGTCGACCTATGTGTCATGACATATTTTGCCACTAATTATTGAGTCATATGATACGACAGTATTAGGTTAATTAATTATAGATTATAATTAATTAGAAGATATGGACGATCTTAAGTTACAGTGCGAAAATTTCATAGGAAGCTGTGATTTACATGACTTATGCAGACATTAAGGAATTACGGTTTTGGTACTCTTGTGACAAATATATCTCTCATCTGTCAATAACAGCCGTCATTGTCTGTATCGTCATTCCTTCCTCATTGAATCAATTTCAAAAAAGGTTATAAAACTAAAATGAGATTATATTGGTCAATAAATGACATGATAAAGTGGAATGGGAGAAGAGTAATAATGGGACATGACTATTTCAACCATAGTGTGTTGCATATGGCGATAGTCACAGGAAAACTGCGAAAAATCTTCAGAGAATTGTCTGATACTCAACAGGAGCAGAGGATGGGTGTGAATTTAAATTGTCAGCGGTGCTTCACAATGCCATGTGAAAAATGTTGAATATATTTTAGGAAATGTGAATTGTGAACTTTGGTTGCAAGAAGAGTGAACAGATTTAACATGTGTAATTTATGTGTGAAGCAAAACTGTTATAAATGTTGATGGATGTGGTAACAGTAATCTTACTCTTCGAAGGGACGATAATGGTCAAGGAGTTAGAGCAGGTAAATGAATTGCAGTTGGTAAAACTGGTAACAGTGATGAATTTTCAGATTGAGCTGAGAAGGAGAATGTAAATTCAAATTCTAATTTTAAATCTTGACGGTGAAAGATTCTAATAACGTGATCTGCGGAATTTAAAACATTTGGAAGTGCATTTGATGAATGCAGACTTGCACGAAATTCATGCAGACATGCATAGAATTACCGCAAATACAGACAAGATCGAAGCAAATATGAGCACTAGACACGAACACACGCAAATTAAAAGAAAATAGGAACGAATTAAAAGAGGAGACATGAGATTTATTCACAGATTTGAAAACCGAGCCTTAGTATCGGCGAATACCGAAAAGTGTTACGGATGATTTCTGTTTTTTTTTAAAGGTCAGTTCATCTAAACTTCTTGGCTGCAATAATATATTTCTGAAACACTACAAGACGACAGCCTGCAAAGAAGGAATAGACGCGATATTTCTGGTGGATATTGAAAGCAGACAGTCGCACAGCATCATTCTCCTTTTATTAAAGTAATAAAGAGATGACTGTTATATTGGGAACCTAAGTATAGAAATTTAAATAATCCCTGTAATTTCTGCTGTTGCATTTTTCCTCTGGGATAAATTTAAAATAATATGTCAGACCACTTACTGCAATCTTACGCGTCTGTTTTCAGGCAACAGTGTCTGTAACGCGATTGCAATCGTCACGTAAGAGATCATGCCTGTGGCACGTTAAGCGTGCTCTCAATACGAAGCAGACTGAACCCGGCTAACGAAACCTGGCTCTTCTGGTTTATTTCTCTGCTGGTCATCTGCAGAATCTGCCCCGGTGTTATAACACGGCGCACGTACCCTTGTCTCCGGAATTATCTTTCTTCTTTACGAGAACAGAGGAACGGTGTTTAGAGCCATCGCACTAGAAAGGTGTTTAACGACAGATGATGTACTGAGATATTTGTTGCTCCCGTAGGTACCATCCTGGGAATTTTTCCACTCTGAGGTTAACGTACGGAAAAAGATTCCCTAAAGCAACAGTATCACGGGGAGGAAGGTTAATCAGAGCTAGCGGTTTTTCTCTTCGTTTTAGAATGTTTATCTCGCTAGTCCTAAAAAGAGGACTACTGTAGTTAATGCAGTACTACCAAATTTAACTCGAGTCTTTCAGTCTTGATAATAACATTCGTATATATCCAACTATTCCTATTTTCCACCAGGAGACAGATAGTTTCGGTAGTTACACTAATAAGTTTTACGTGCGCGGTGTTTGCACGCTAGTTTCTTATTTACCGCCCAGATTACAGAGACACCAGTTATGTACGACACGATTACAGAGACACCAGTTACGTACGACACCTTCCGACTGAATGACGATAGCTCTGAAAAGCTAAGCACCAATTACTGCACAATAGCTTTACCTGTGACGAGTAATCCCGTTCATATAATTAGGGGAGTGTAAGACGTGGAATTCTTCTCTCCATAGATCAGCCACTACCCACTAGAGGAGATACCGTTCCAGTCGTTATTACGAAAGATGTTTCAAAATCTTGTGTCATTTGAGAAGTTATTAAGGAAGCTACGTCAAATATACTTGGCTGCATCAGATAAAGTTTCATTGCTTCCACCTCCAAACTGGTAATTTTCTCTGCCACACAATTCAACTCTTCTGTATGCAACCCGCCTGTCATATTTTAGGCGCCTGCCTGTTGATTGTGGGGAGATACCGAGGATCGGCGTGGAGATAAGATGATATGTTGTACAACATTTTCCGATTTGTTTAGCCGGCTCGTTCTTATTGCTATTTGAAGTACCGGCCAGAATCGATATTCAAGTACGTGACTGTTTATTTTGAAGAGGTAAGGTCTCTGCCATCAAACAATATGTACCGTTCGGAAAAATAACAGAGAAAATATGAAGGCTGAGAACAGCATTTTGGTTATCAGTGATCTCTGCTTCAGAGATACTGAACTAAACGACTGGTACTGCTGACGGGGTTTTGGAACCGAAAAATCTGCTTTAATGTTATTATGTGACGATGCTGTGTTGTCAGTACTTCATATATCGCTATGACAGACCAGACAAAATTGTAAGTAGGATGAGCTTTTCTCCGAATCTGCAGCTAACTAGAATTTATGACTACAGCTATACATTTCCCGTCTACCCAACGACGAAACGATCGCCTGCAACCGAAATATAACAGTGTAACTGTATATAATTTACTGAAAGTAAAACTGTACGAACAGCCAATAACTCCACGTTTCACATGTTTCTCCAAATGTTATGCCGGCTCACGTGCGAAACCAAAATATGTACATTCTTTTTGCTGTAGGTGATCGTAGAAAATACGTGCATTATTGATATAATGACAAGATTATTGCACAGAAGAAGTTTTTCAAATAAATATCTAACCTGAGACGTAGTAGCGTGATCCAGGGAGTAAAGAATTTGTTTCTTTAATTCCAGTCTAGGATAAAAAAAATCGTCAGACTGTCGATTTCGCCGTAATGACCATATTCAAACCTGATTGAAACAGACGAAGTCTCACACTATCGTAATATGACTAAGCCGATATGTCAGCGCCAATAGATATAAACAAAATTAGATTAGGATCATCGAAATGATATAACAATATAGAGCCAACTAGGCCACAATGCAGGGAAAAACATTATGTGAATAGTGCTACTATTCACAGAAATCATTTATAATGCACGGCCCCGTCTATTTTAATTGGGCATCTATAAATGGTTCAAATGGCTCTAAGCACTGTGGGACTCAACATCTGAGGTCATCAGTCCCAAAGACTTAGAACTACTTAAACCTAACTAACCTAAGGACAGCACACACATCCATGCCCGAGGCAGAATTCGAACCTGCAACCGTAGCAGCAGCGCGGTTCCGGACTGAAACGCCTAGAGCCGACCGCGGTGGCCGTGCGGTGCTAAGCGCTGCAGTCGGGAACCGCGGGACTGCTACGGTCGCATTTTCGAATCCTGTCTCGGGCATGGATGTGTGTGATGTTAGTTAGTTAGGTTTAAGTAGTTCTATGTTCTAGGGGATTGATGACCTAAGATGTTAAGTCCCATAGTGCTCAGAGATATTTTTTGAAACGCCTAGAGCCGCTCTTCTACAGCGGCCGGCCGAAATCTATAGTCTGATGACTTTTCTTTGTAATCATATATGAAAACCAGCTGAAAAATGCTCTTGTCAGAGCCCAAAAAAGGTGAATATTCTCCTCTTATAAAGACTCTGACAGAAATGTGGGAAACAGCTCCCTCAAATCTTTTTCCGCCTCCCTGGCACAAAAATTTTGGCGTGCGAACATACCCCCGCTCTTTTAACACAGAACATTCTAAATCCTTTTACCCAGTGTCTCTCTTTGTAATGAATCCTTCGTAATCATTATCTGCCTCTCACTCGCGGTGCCTTCATAATCAGCAACTGCCTGTCACTGGCACTAAATATGTCTCTCTTCTAATGTGTCCTTTTCCTCCCACTGGCACATCCTCCTTTCTTCTCTCTCGCACTATCACCGTCTTAATTCCTTTCTCTCACTCCTCCTTACGATTATCTAGTTCCCTGCCATTTTCACTTCCTGTGTGTCCCACTATCATTGCCTTTCTCCCATCCTTTTTCTCTTCCATTACCACCGTCTGTTTCTTTCTGGCTTGCAGTTGGCTCTTTCTTCATCCAACAGTCTCATGTCCAGACATGTCCTCAAGGATGATTTTCTAGGCATTCTGACCCCTAGCAGGGAATTCTCTTACATGTGGTTAAACGGGATGGAAGAACCGGCTATTTTTTCGTTTTAAGGTTCGCTGGTCTGAGGGGGTGGGGTTACAGGCAACACAAGCCTACGTATGATCCCCACTCATCTCTCTTTCTCATTTCCACCGTCTCATTTCTGATTTGCTCCCACTGTTACTGTCTCCATGCATCTCTCTTTCTCTTTCACTGCCACTTTCCCTCCCTGAGCATCATTGTCTCCTCTCCCTTTGACTCCCACTGCTATTGTCTTCGTCTATCTCTCTTTCTCTTTCACTGCCACTTTCTCTCTCCTACCATCACTGATTTCTTTCTCTTTCTCTCCCACTGGGACTGTCTGCTCTCTCTTCCACTGTTACTGTCTCTCTGATACGTTCTTTCAGCACGAAAAAGGGGCGAATACGTTGGAAGGCAAAAATTGTTGGTGAGGAAAGTGTAACGAGGACTGAGGGAACTGGTTCTCCACTTTTGTGCCAGAGTCTTTTAAAGAGAAGTGTATTCGTATTCACCTTTTTGTGCTCTGACACAAGTACTTTTCAGCTGTTTTCTCTCTTTTCCCAATTACAGCGTGATGTACTGCTTGTTGTTGTTATCGCCTTCAGTCCGAAGCTCTTAATGCTACTCTATCCTGAGCAAGAATCTTTATCTGCGAGTAACTACTGCACCCTACATCCCTCTGAATCTGCTTATTGTACTCATCTCTTGGTCTCCCTCTACGATTTTTACCCCTCACATTTCCCTCCAGTATTAAATCGGTGATACCTTGATGTCTCAGAATGTCTCCTGCCAACCGATCCCTTCCTTTGGTCAGGCTGTACTACAAATTTCTCATCTCACCAATTCTGTTCAGTACCTCCTCATTATTTACCTGATCTACCCACCTAATCTTCAGCATTCTTCTGTAGCACCACACCTCGAAAGCTTCCATTCTCTTCTTGTCTAAACTATTTATCGTGCTAGTTTCACTTCCATATATGGCTACACTCCATACAAATACTTTCATAAAGGGCTTCCTGACACGTCTATACTCTGCGTTAGCACATTTCTCTTCTTCAGAAACGGTTTTCTTGCCATTGCCTCCCTACTTTGACCATCACCAGTTATTTACTACTTCAAGTGTCTTATTTCTTCATCTAATTTCCTCATATCACTCGATTTAATTCAATCACTTTCCACTGGCCTCGTTTTGCGTTTGTTGATGTTCATCCTTATATCCTCCTTCCAAGACACTGTTCATTCGGTTCAGCTGCTCTTCCAGGTCCATTGCTTTCTCTGACAGAATTAAAATGTTATCGGTAAACCTCAAAGTTTTTATTTCTTCTCCCTGGACTTAAATTCCTACTCCAAATTTTTCCCTCAAGTGCTTGCTCAGTATATGATTGAATAACATCGGGGATAGGCTACAAATCTGTCTCACTCCCTTCTCAACCAGTGCTTCCCTTTCGTGCCTCTAGACTCTTATAACTGCCCTCTGTTTTCTTTACAAATTGTAAATAGCCTTTTGCTCAATGTATTTTACCCATTCCACCTTTAGAATTTGAGAGAAAATATTCCAGTCGGCATTTTCGAATGCTTTCTCCGAGTCTACAAATGCTATGAACGAAGGTTTGCCTGCCCTATCTTCTACGATAAATCATAGGGTCAGTACTGCCTCGCGTGTCCCTACATTTCTCCGGAATCCAAACTGATCTTCCTCGAGGTCGGCTTCTGCTTATAGTAAAGGAATACCGTAAGTCAGTAGAGTTTGGCAGTTCATTTGTGGCCGGCCGTGGTAGCCGAGCGGTTCTAGGCGCTCCAGTCTGTAAGGTTCTTAGCCACTAGGTGGCGTCACCGAATATTTTCCTGATCAATATGGCCTTTATAGACGTGAAGTGCTAATTATACAGAGACGGCACTTCAAAAGTTTTATTGGTGGAAAAATGGCGACTAACAATAGTTTGGTGACCTTTCAACCCTTGCGATGACCCCAGAACCCTTTCCGTTTGTTCACTACGTCAGTTAAGACAAAATTTGCATCTCTGATTAGATATTACGTCGATATTAAACTCGCATTAGTTCGGAAAGGTTGAACTTCAGGATTTCGGTAAAGGGTAATAACGTCGAAAAAAGTTTCAAGATGCCCTAAGAAAGTTAGGTTAAGAACATACGGTAAATATTCGTCTATTTTCCATCAATAGAAATTACGAAATTCTCAGGAACTAATTATGAACAAATGGTGCTTTTATAAACCGCTTAAGGATAGGATGTCTAGGGCCAACCCAAGACCGGACGTAATGGAAAAGAACGAATTGATTTGCTAAATTTGCCTCGGCTCGAGGAAGCGTGTAACGTTTAAATTTCGACTCTGTATTGTAGGACAGCAACACCATGCCCGTTCTTCCGATGGGTATACAAATGGTTGACATGTCATGTCAAAACAGTGGACCACTTACTTTTGTGACCAAAAGAACTCGAGATATGAGCCGCTGAGAAATGGTGTCTACGCTTGTGGATTTTGGAACGGATTGGTACCGTGTACTGTCGCGCAAGGACAGATTTTCAGATGTTTTTAAGTTTCGACACTAAATTTAATGACATAGGAAATCGACAAAATTTTAGACACTGTTTAAATCTACTATGACCCACTAAGTAGTGTTTGTGCACTTACTAATTCTGAGTCGTGTAAGTGAGTAGGTAAAGCATATTGTCACTGTTTTCGTTCAGCAGCGATAACAGAACGTTGTCAACTAACTGCATGTGTAATTAATTACAAGTTCTGACATCTGGAAGTCTTCTGCTCAGGAACGTTTGTTCAATAACAGAAGTCCTTCATATGCTTCGCCAGCATAAAAGAATGCTACCGATAACAAAACCACTCTTTGCGCTGATGTTTATCTACCACAGCGGTTCCCAGGCTGGAGTAATTACTCCCTGATGGGTAAAATGAAACAGTCTGAGTCGTGAAAACGAAAGGTTTCAATTGTGTCTCGGTCACGAAACTTCAATAATTTTAAAAAAATTTGCCGTTTCCTAAGACAGATATACTAAATACATGTCACCAACATATATTAATAACATATGAGACTGTCTGTTGGATGTTACAGCTTTGAAAATTGTGTATGAATATCTTCCTCAGATAGTCCAACCACTTCACACAAACTTTGCAGTTGCGTCTGTGAGCATTTTATTATTACCGTTATTATTATTATTACTATTATTATTGGGAGTGGACAGATACATCTCAGCAGCCTAAGTCTGCCAGTTTCTGTCATTTCCGAAGAAGAGTCCGCAATCAAGCGGTTTACAAACAGTAAGTGTAGTGCACACAATTTGTTGTTGTTGTGACCTTCAGTCCTGAGACTGGTTTGAAGCAGCTCTCCATGCTACCCTATCCTGTGCCAGTTTCTTCATCTCCCAGTACCTACTGCAACCTACATCCTTCTGAATCTGCTTAGTGTATTCATCTCTTGATCTCCCTCTGCGATTTTTACCCTCCGCGCTGCCCTCCAATGCTACGTTTGTGATCCCTTGATGCCTCAGAACATGTCCTACCAACCGGTCCCTTCTTCTCGTCAAGTTGTGCCACAAACTCCTCTTCTCCCCAAATCTATTCAATACCTCCTCATTAGTTATGTGATCTACCCATCTAATCTTCACCATTCTTCTGTAGCGTAACATTTCGAAAGCTTCTATTCTCTTCCTGTCCAAACTATTTATCGTCCATGTTTCACTTTCATACATGGCTACATTTAATACGAATACTTTCAGAAACTACTTCCTGACACTTAAATCTATACTCGATGTTAACAAACTTCTCTTCTTCAGAAATGCTTTCCTTGCCATTGCCAGTCTACATTTTATATCCTCCTTATCCTCTCTACTTTTTTTTTTTTTCTCCCGAAATAGTAAAACCCCTTTACTACTTTAAGTGTCTCATTTTATAATCTAATTCCCACAGCATCACCCGACTTAATTCTGCTACATTCCATTATCCTCGTTTTGCTTTTGTTGATGTCCATCGCCGGCCATATAGAATTCACTCCCAGTTTTTCTTTGATTTCCTCATTGTGGACACCCTCCTGCCATTGTTCCCATCTACTAGTACGTGCAATCATCCTAGCTACTTTCATATCCGTAACCTCAACCTTACTGATAAGGTAACCTGAATCCACCCAGCTTTCGCTACCATACAACAAAGTCGGTCGAAAGATTGAACGGTGCACAGATAACTTAGTCTTGGCACTGACTTCCTTCTTGCAGAAGAGAGTAGATCGTAGCTGAGCGCTCACTGCATTAGCTTTGCTGCACCTCGCTTCCAGTTCTTTCACTATGTTGCCATCCTGTTAGAATATGCATCCTAATTACTTGAAACCGTCCACCTATTCTAACTTTGTTCCTCCTATTTGGCACTCAATCCGTTTATATCTCTTTCCCACTGACATTACTTTTGTTTTGGAGATGCTAATCTTCATACCATAGTCCTTACATTTCTGATCTAGCTCTGAAATATTACTTTGCAAACTTTCAATAGAATCTGCCATCACAACTAAGTCATCCGCATATGCGAGACTGCTTATTTTGTGTTTACCTATCTTAATCCCACCCAGCCAGTCTATTGTTTTCAACATATGATCCATAAATAATACGAACAACAGTGGAGACAGGTTGCAGCCTTGTCTTACCCCTAAAACTACTCTGAACCATGAACTCAATTTACCGTCAACTCTAACTGCTGCCTGACTATCCATGTAAAGACCCTTAATTGCTTTCAAAAGTTTGCCTCCTATTCCACAATCTCGTAGAGCAGACAATAACTTCCTCCTAGGAACCCGGTCATATGCCTTTTCTAGATCTATAAAGCATAGATACAGTTCCCTGTTCCACTCATAACACTTCTCCATTATTTGCCGTAAGCTAAAGATCTGGTCCTGACAACCTCTAAGAGGCCTAAACCCACACTGATTTTCATCCAATTTGTCCTCAACTAATACTCTCACTTTCCTTTCAACAATACCTGAGAAGATTTTACCCACAACACTGATCAAGGAGATACCTCTGTAGTTGTTACAATCTTTTCTGTTTCCATGTTTAAAGATTGGTGTGATTACTGCTTTTGTCCAGTCTGATAGAACCTACACTATTTCAATTATCCTGTGTAGCCATTTAAGAGCTGACATTCCCCTGTATTTGACGAGTTCCGACTTAATTTCATCCACCCCAGCTGCTTTATTGCACTATTGACCATTTTCTCCACTTCCTCAAATGTAATCCTATTTCCATCATCATTCCTGTCCCATTGTACATCGAAATCTGAAACATTACTGATCATATTGTCACCTACATTGAGCAACTCTTCAAAATATTCCCTCCATCTGCCCAAGGCATCAACAGGATTCACCAGCAGTTTTCCTGACCTGTCCAAAATACTTGTCATTTCCTTCTGACCTCTCTTTCGAAGATTGCTAATTACATACCAGGAACCCACACCATCTCCATCGATTTTCAGGAATTTTTTTTCCGTGGCGGTGTCTTACCAATCTGTTCGTACAACTTTTTATTTTATTTTATGTGGATCAAGTTATGTGTACAGTTTTTCCATGTGCACTTTATCCACCCAATATAATCAGCGGTCTTTGAAAATCAGATATACCTAACAGATTGTAGGAATATCTACTCCTACGTTGCCAATCAAGAAACCAGTGTACTATAACTTCAAGCTGCCCGACATAGAAAGAAAAGGGAGTTTAGTTTGACTGAGACGGAACTAAACAAAGAAGTACCAGCTCCTTTAATCAGGGTAGTAGCAGCTCCACTGAACATGGATAGTGCTTCTCCACTGAAGATGAACAACCAGAAACCCCTTAGAAGGCGAGAAGATGAGGAAAATCATAATATTATATTATCCATATTGGATGTCGAGAACTTCGCAGCCGTTAATGATAATTGGTGACTAACGGAAATACAGTTTAATATTTTATTTTAGTGCCATATTCAGTTTCCGGCTACTATGCCCATCTTCATACAGCTAATATTTTCACTTACATAGTTTCTTTAAAGTCAGTCCCGCCATTAGACTGTTGTTTATTTACCTTGTTACATTTACTTTCAGGCAATCATGATTTTAGCTTCAAAATGCCATTATGAAGTGTTTAAGTGTTATAAATTGCCTAAGATGGCATACTGTCGTATTAAAATACACTATTAAGCACATTGTCTTTAAAGCCGAAATCATGATTGTTTAAGAGTAAATGTAACACTGTAAATAAACATAAGTCTAATGGCGGTACTGACTTTAAAGAAATATGTTATGACTGTACATTCTCAAATTAAGACCTAGGTCTGATACTAATAGACTTCTCTTGGCCAGGAAGGTCCTTTTTTCCAGTACTAATCTGATTTCGATGTTCACCTTGCTGAGTAATTTTGCTGCCAAGGTAGCAGAATTACTTAACTTCATCCACCTCGTGTTCACCAATTCTGATGTTAAGTCTCTCCCTGTCTACATTTCTACCGCAATTCATTACTTTCGTCTCGTTTCCATTTACTCTTAACCCATATTCTGTACACATTACACTGTTCATTCCATTCAACACATCTTGTAATTGCTCTTCATTTTCACTGAAGATAACAGTGCCACATGGGGCGGATCTTAACGCTGATAGCCTTTCACCTCCAATTTTAATCCCACTATTGAAACATTCTTTTATTTCCTTCATTGGTTCTTCGACGTATAGACTGAACAGCAAGGGTATGGGACTACATCCCTATCTTGCACCCTTTTTATTCGGTGCACTTCGTACTTGGTCTTGTACATACCGTATATTAGCAGACTTTCCCTACAACATACTCCATTTTTCTCAGGATTTCAAACACCCTGCACCATATTACACTGCCGAGCGCTTTTCTCAGGTCGACAAATCCTGCGAACATATCTTGATTCTTCTACAGTGTTGCTTCCATTATCAACCCCAACGTCGGAGCTGCCCCCATTGCGCCTTTAACTTTCCTAAAGCGAAACTGCTAATCATATAACAAATCCTCGATTTTCCTTTCTATTCTTTTTTGTTTTATTATTGTCAGCAACTTGAATGCATGAGCTGTTAACTTGATTGCGAGACGATTCTCACATTCGTCGCCCCTTGCAGTCTTCGTAAATGTGTGGATGATGTTTTCCGTCAGTCTTCAGATATACCGCCAGCCTCACACATACTAAACATCAACGTGAATAATCGTTTTGTTGCCCCTTCACCCAATGATTTTAGAAATTCGGATGGAATGTTGTCTACGGATTCTGCTTTATTTAAGTCTTCGAAAACTCTTCCAAATTCTGGTTTTAGTTCTGGATCCACTGTAGCTTCCCCATTGACTCCTGTTTGGTCTATCACAATCGTCAGATAAATCCTTTCGATCATAGAGGCACTCACTTTCAACCTATCCACTCTCTCCCCTGCGTTTAACAATGGAGCAATAAGTTATGTTCACAAATTTACTTTGTGATTCAGTCTGTCAGTGAAAATTGTGTCAAAATCGCTACAGCGGTTTGTTTTCAGAGAAACCCATTGCCACGACATGTCACTACAAACGTTAGTTGGTGATGGAACAGCTAACAATACATGTATTACACATCATTTTGTAATTATGTGCGTTACTATAATAATGTACATAAACCTTCCTTGTAAATCAGTCTATGCTTGTGTTGTTAAGCTGTGTCACTTGCAGTATTCGGAATTGTGTGGGTGACGCTTTAGCGAAAGTTTTATTATATATTGCCAGTCTTATGCATTCTACACGCCTCCACTACAGTTGTTCCTGGCATCAGCCTTCACATACATACCATACATACAGGTGAAAGCGGGGAGGACTTCAGGGATGACAGGGATAAATTGACATAAATTTTAATTTTTGATTTTTCTATTTTCTCTTGTGCAGTACCGAGAGATTCTGGTGAATGCGGTGGATAGCGTAAGCTTTTACCACGAAATCATCTAGGATCCATTAATTAAACACTTGTTTATGTTACCCAAAAAAAAAGTTTCTGAAAAGCTTGAAACTGGTTTCTGCATAGTTGGCATTACCCTTGGAATGAATCTGTGTAACCTGAAATGGACACGGACAATTCGGCAGAAGACAGCAATTGTAGAAGAAAACCGTTTCATTTTATTAACACCTGGGGTAACTTCCTTTTCAAAGAATAAATAATTCAGAAACATAATCTTTGTGAAGAAATAACACTTGAACAAAAATAAATTCGACTTACATTATAAACAACAGTATGACGACAGACGTATGAACAAACAATAAATACCACAGAAACAGGTTCAGCTCATTATTGTAGCTGCAGGGTGACAATTATTGAACTATATGAAATAAAATCGTCATAAGGTCAGAACGTTCTGCGATAGGACGTTTAAACTGCACGGTTGGCCGCCGGACATGATGGAGATTAGTATGTGCATCCAAGGTTTCGTTTAGCGAAGAAGCCCACTTTCATTAGGACGTGTTCCTCAATAAGCAAAACTGGCGCATTTGGGAGGCGTAGAATCCACATTTCGAGATCGAGAAGTCTCTTCACCCTCAACGGGTGACTGTGTTGTGTGAAATATCCAGTACCGGAATAATCGGTTCGATATTCCTTGATGGCAAGGTGACAACCGAACGGTACGTGAAGGTTTTAGAAGATGACTTCATCTCCATTATCCAAAGTGACCCTGATTTCTACAAGATGTGGTTCATGCAAGACGGAGTTCGACACCATCGACGCAGAAGAGTGACGTCCTTGAGGAGCACGTTTGGGACAGCATTCTGGCTCTGGGTTACCCAGGGGCCAGTGTGATGGGCCTCGATTGACCGTCATATTCTCCGGATCTGAACACATGCGACTCCTCTTTGTGCAGCTTTATTAAAGACAAGGTGTACAGCAATAACTCAAACACCATTGCTAAGCTGAAAACAGTTATTCAAGAGGTCATCGACAGCATCGATGTTCCGACACTTCAGTGAGTCACGCAGAATTTCGTTATTCGTCTGCGCATCGTTGCCAATAATGGCAGGCATATCGAACATGTCATAAACTAAATCCGAACATCTGTAGTGACGTTTACATGTTGAATAACGTGTGTGCACCTCGTAGTTTGTAACTAATTTACGTTTTTCTTTTCATACACTTGAATAACTGTCACCCTGTACCTGCAGTTATTCAGATATAAAGTTAATCAAGTAGAAAATTGTAAATCAATGAGGAATGTAGGAGATGAACAGGTGAGTTCAATGTCGGCACAATTTTACTTTGGTCGTATCAAACTAGATAATCTTCGTCTGACCATTTCCAACTTTTTTCCAGTTTTGTCTATGATGGACAAGCTAACCTCGTTATCATCGGTTTCGACCCTCTTCCTGAGGTACTGGTTGGCATGTTACTTCACTGAAACATGGTCATATACATGGTATCGAGTGTGGAGGCCGTTGGGATTGAAGGACATTCTTTATTGTTTCTGTTAGATGTGCTCCGTTGGCACCTTTTAAAGTTTTCCAGGCTCTGTAGAAATTGTCGAATGAGAACTCTCACCACCTTTTTCAGAAGGGTGAGGTCGAAAGCTCTGAAGCGTGCAGTACTTCAGCCTCTGAAGGGCTAGCTGTCCTTACTTTCGACATAGAAAATGTCTGACACGTCGTCATTAATACCCGTAGAAGAAAAGTCAAATGGACATCTTCTGCGAATTGTTTTCTTCTTCGACTTGTCAACACCATTAACGATGTTGCCCTTCTTGACTGTATATGTATTTTCTTCTTATTTGTCTTTTCGTTTGCGGTTCTGTCTATAATTCGTCTGCCCTTTAGGACAGCAGCAAACCTATTTCGGTCGCGATTGGTCTGCTATCGTGGGCTGTCTGTGGAAGGAGCGAATTTCTTCTGGGGTGATGTGCATTTATTTGTTTCTTACAGTAACTGATTCTTTTTTAATGAATAGTGATGGGGCCTTTAGTTGGCAAAGATGTGGGGCGAGTTGTTACAGCTGTACCAACCGACCACATACCAAAATATGCCAGTTAGCCCCACAGGGATATCAAAAACGAAGTAGGTACCACACAGTCCCAAATACACGTATGGAACCATAGTTAACCACTCTTTCGAGTACTACCGTCAATAGTGCCTCAATTTGATACACAGGTTTACCAGGACTGAACAGCTTCCGACGAAGGAATTTACTCTCCACCTTGAAAAACAATTAAACAGGGACATTTCGTTCCCGACGCTTCCAAGCAAACTGAATTTACGCTGGGTGCTGCACTTTTATATACATGATCCACTAGGACGATGACAATGTCCTAGCTCTACGACGAAGAAACAGAAACTGTGTGCCCTTATGCCAACTAACCACATTTCCCCTATACATAATTTTCTTGTCACGAGGGCAACGCAAAACTTTTTGAGCAGTTTATAAAAAAACTGTAATGCAGTCGAAGAAGCAAAAAGTGCAGTTAGTCAACATTTCCAATTTAATTCAGTTGATGACGGGCATCAAAACGAAAGCTTTTCTCCTTTGGAAAAACACGGCGGGAATATCTTACTGTTACATTGCTGCTATGATTACTTGGGCACTTGCGCAGTCTGCTGCCTGAGTCGCTTATAATCTCTGAGGCATATGTGCGCACGTCACCAGGCGCCCGTGAGGTGTTCCGTCTCGTGGACACAATACTGCCAATCAGAAGGGGCCGGGGTCGTCACAAATTAAGTCCCTCACAAAGCGGCGCCAACTCCCCCGCTGCTCGCCACCACCGATCAAAGCAGACAAGTTTAATTTTTAATTACGATCGCCGCATCGCCTGCGGCAACTCTCGCATGTAAATCACTCCCTCGGACAATAATACTCCTAACACAACGTCGGTATCCCAAGTTGGCCCGTTAAGCGCTTAACTCTTGTTCGACGCGAGAAGAGGTGGCGTGCCTCGAATTCGATGTGGCGATGTGGTGGTCTCACTCCCACTCTGTTCAGAAAGTTATTCCAGTGCCGTGTTACCGGCGCCCTGGTAGGGAAGCAAGGAGACCGAGCGAGTGGCGCAGTGGTAACGCAGGCATTGTCTGCGGAGGATGACGTTTCAAATTTGAGCACGTCCACCCGGATTCACAATTTACGTGAGTTCCATAAATAGCTTAAGGCAAATGTCTGAACAATTCGAAGGGCATTCGTCCGATTTCCTCCCCTCCCTTACGTTACGCCTTTAATGAACTCGTCATTAACTTCCTTCCAGTTCTCAGCGGTTAGTGCGTCAGGAAAAATCCAGTATGATAAACACACTTGGGACAAAAAATGTGAACCATCTGGGAGGGGCGGAGGAAACGAAATAGAATCTGATGGGTTTATGAAACGTGACGAATTTCAGTGACAGAAATATCGATTCGCATTTACAAATAACTTGGCAGTATGAGCCTATTGAGCACTGCACTCCGTCTTCAGGTTTCAAATGGCTCACCGGGACCATCCGACCGCCGTGTCATCCTCAGATGAGGATGCGGATAGAAGGGGCGTGTGTTCAGTACACCGATCTCTCGGCCGTTGTGATGGTTTTCTTTGACTAGAGCCTCTACTATTCGCTCGAGTAGCTCCCAAATTGGCATCACGAGGCTGAGTGCACCCCGAAAAATGGCAATAGCGCATGGCGGCCTGAATGGTCACCCATCCAAGTGCCAGCCACGCCCGACAGCGCTTAACTTCGGTGATCTGACGGGAACCGTGTATCCACTGCATGAGCCTACTGAGGATGTATTAGATTGACCATCAGTTTGGCTTCACGTAAGACAAAGGCACCAGAGGGGCCTTGTGAAAACACACTTGACCTCTTAGCAACAAATAGTCCAGAGTTAATAACGAGCATTAAAACGGATACAGGGATTAGTAAACACAAGATTGTCATAGAGAGATTGAATATTGTAAGCCCCAAACCCTCGAAATATAACGAAACATATACATATTCAAAAAAGCAGCTAAAAATTCACTTCGCGCTTTCCTGAGAGACAATCTCCACTCCTTCCAAATTAACAATATAAGTGTAGACCAGATGTGGTTTGAAT
This sequence comes from Schistocerca gregaria, assembly GCF_023897955.1. NCBI lineage: Eukaryota > Metazoa > Arthropoda > Insecta > Orthoptera > Acrididae > Schistocerca > Schistocerca gregaria. Next base: position 1,054,596,143 of record NC_064920.1, read on the forward strand.
TCAAAGAAATTGTATGAGCAGCAATTGAGAGATATATACCAAATAAATTAATAAACGTTGGAGCTGATCCTCCTTGGTACACAATGGGTCAGAACACTGTCGCAGGAACAACGTAACAAATGTGCCAAATTTAAATAGACGCAAAATTTCGAACGTTGGCGATCTTTTACAGAAGCTCGAAATTTAACACGGACATCAATGCGTGATGCTTATAATATTTTCCACAACGCAGATTTGTCTTGAAACCTGGCAGAAAATCCAAAACAGATTTTGGTCGTATGTGAAGTATGTTAACGGCTAGAAACAATCAATGTCTTCTCTGTGCGATAGCAATGGAGGTACTATCGAAGACAGAGCTGCCAAAGCAGAGTTACTAAACACAACCTACCGAAATGCCTTCATAAAAGAAGACGAAGTAAATATTCCAAAATTCTAACCAAGAACACCTGACAACATGAGGAACGTAAAAGTAAATAACCTCGGAATAGTGAAGCAACTTAAATCAATAAAAGCAAGTCTTCAGCTCCAGACTGCATACCAATTACGTTCCTTTCAGAGTATGTTGATGCAGTAGCTCCATACTTAACAATCATATACAACTGTTTGCTCGACGAAATATCGGTATTGAAAGACTGGAAAGCTGCACAGGTCACACAAATATTCAAGAAACGTAGTAGGAATAATCCACTATATTACAGGCCCATATCGTTAACGTCGATATGTAGAAGGATTTTGGAATATACATTGCGTTTGAACATTATGAACTACCTTGAATATGGTTCAAATGGCTCTGAGTACTATGGGACATCTGAGGTCATCACTCCCCTAGAACATAGAACTACTTAAAACTAACTAACCTAAGGACATCACACATCCATGCCCGAGGCAGGATTCGAACCTGAGACCGTAGCGGCCGCGCGGCTCCAGACTGAAGCGCCTACAACCGCTCGGCCACACCGGCCGGCCGAATTATCTATAAGAAAACGGTCTATTGACATAAAGTCACCATATATTTAGAAAGAAACACAACTAGCTCTTTACTCGCATGAAATGTTGAGTGCTATTGACAAGGGATTTCAGATCGATTCCGTATTTCTGGATTTCCGGAAGGCTTTTGACACTGTACCACACAAGCTTCTTGTAGTGAAATTGCGTGCTTATGGAATATTGTCTCAGTTATGTGATTGGATTCGTGATTTCCTATCAGAGAGGTATCAATTCGCAGTAATTGACGGAAATTCATCGAGTAAAACACAAATGATTTCTGGCGTTCTCCAAGGTAGTGTTACACGCCCTTTGCTGTTCCTTATCTGTGTAAACGATTTGAGAGACAATCTAAGCAGCTGTCTTGGTTGTTTGCAGATGACACTGTCGTTTATTAACTAATAAAGTAATGTGAAGATTAAAACACACTGCAAGACGATTTAGAAAAAAAAATTTGTATGGTGCGTAAATCGGAACTTGACCCGAAATAACGAAAAGTATGAGGTCATCCACATGAGTGCTAGAAGGAATCCGTTAAACTTCGTTTACATGATAAATCAGTCAAATCTAAAGGTCGTAAATTCAACTAAATAACTAAGAATTACAATTACGAACAACTTAAATTCAAAGGAACACTTAGGAAATATGGGGAAGGCTAACCAAAGACTGCGTTTTATTGTCAGGACACTTAGAAAATGTAGCAAATCTACTAAGAAGACTGCCTACACTACGATGTCCGTCCTCTTTTAGAATACTGCTGCGGTGTGAGATCCTTACCAGATAGGATTGGAGGAGAACGTCGAAAGAGTTCAAAGAAGGGCAGCCCGTTTTGTATTATCGCGGAGAAGGGGGGGAGAGTGCCACTGAAATGACACAGGATTTGGGGTGGACATCATTAAAATAAAGGCGTTTTTCGTTACGGCGGAATCTTTTAACGTAATTTCTATCACCAACTTCCTCCTCAAAATGCGAAAATATTTTGTTGACACCGACCTACACAGGTAGAAACGATCACGATGATAAGATAATGGAAATCAGAGCTCGTACGGAAAGATATAGGTATTCGTTCTTTCCGCACGCTATACGAGATTGGAAGAATAGAGAAGTGTGAAGGTGTTTCGATGAACACTCTGCCATGCACTTAAACTTGATTTGCAGAGTATCCATACAAATGTAGATGTAGAGGCAATTCTGACGTTGTGGTTGATAATGGAAGCAAGACTAAAGAAAAATAAAGACACATTCATAGGATTTGTCGACCTAGAAAAAACATTTGACAATGTAAAGTGGTGCAACATGGGAGAGACGGGTAATACAATATTTGCAATATGTAAAAGAACTGAAAGGTAATAATAAGAGTGGACAGCCAAGAACGAAGCGTTCCGATTAAAAATGGTGTAAGACAGAGATGTAGTCTTTCGCCCCTACTGTTCGACCTACGCTTCGAAGAAGCAATGAGGGAATAAAAGAAAACTTCGAGAGTGCAATTAAAATAAACAGTGAAAATATATCAATGATAATATTCGCTGAAGACATTGATATACTCAGTGAAAGTGAAGAATAATTACAGGATGTATTGAGTGAAATGAACAGTTTAATGAGTATAAAATATGGACTGAGAGAAAAGTGTAAAAATATGAAAGTAATGAGAAGTAGCAGAAATCAGAACAACATGAAACTTAACATCAAGACTGATAGTCACGAAATGGATGTTAAGGAATTCTGCTGTCTAAGGCAGCAAAATACTCTATGACGGACGAAGCAAGGAGGACATCAAAAGCAGACAAGCACTGGCAAAAATGGCATTCCTGGCCAAGAGAATTATTAAACATAGACCTTAATCTGAGGAAGAAATTTCCGAGAATATACTTTTGGAGCACAGCATTGTATGGTAGTGAAACATTGACTGTGGGAAAACCGGAACAGAAGAGAATCGATGCATTTGAGATGTGGTGCTAGGGGAGAATATTGAAAATTAGGTGGACTGATAAGGTAAGGAATGAGGGGGTTCTGCGCAAGATCGGAGAGGAAAGGAATGTATGGAAAACACTGACAAGGAAACGTCAGGGACTGACTTCCATGTCACTAGAAGGAGCTGTAGAGGGAAGAGACAGTAGAGGAAGACAGAGATTGCAATACATCTAGCAGATCACTGAGGAGTAGGTTGCAAGGGGTACTCTGATATGAAGAGGTTGGCACAGGAGTGAAATTCGTGGCGGGCCGCACCAAACCAATCAGATGACTGATGACTCAAAAAAAGAAAAAAAGCCTACTTATCAGTATGACGTTGCAGCCCCTCTGATCCGGATTCCTGCACCGATTCGGTTGGCAAGGTTGTCATAACGCCTTTGTATCCTCTCCTAAAATAAGTAGGGCCACAACTCTTGTACATGGTTGGTGATAATACGGATACTGGCTCTGGGGCGGTATTGACATCTGAGCTGGTCACACACATGTACTATCAGGGAAAGATATGGGAAGCGAGTTCCCCATGGGGCTGCCTCAACAACACGCAGGCACTTCATAGAAACATGTCCCGAGTGTTGAAGAGCATTGTCCTGTTGAAATATGGCACCACGATTCTGTTGGACTACAGGTAACACATCAGAGTCATTCCCAGTTGTGACTACGAATCACACCCGAAGGCTATCCACAGTATGACGCCAGGAGTAAGACCAATGTGCTTCTCGAAAACATGAGAAAGAAGGGACCTCGCTGACTCCCCTCCCTCTCCCCCTCCCAATCCCGTCCTCCTCACATAGATCACCGCCATACTTATCGACTATAGTCATCTTTGGGAGCGCCGAACCGCGATTCATTGCGGAATACGGTACATGCTATTCACCAGCAGTCCGTGGTCACAGCACCATTCCAAACGAAGCCATATGTGTGTGTGGTTTTAACAGCGGCCTACGTGTGGGACGTTATTTCCCTAATCCTGCTTGTCTCCAACTAATGGTGCTGGATGATGCGGAATGTCACAAGGAGTCCACTACTTACTCTCGAATGGCAGGCGCGGATTTGAAGGGGTTACGATGTACTTGCTGCACAGTAGGGCGATTCTCCTTTGTGGTTGTCATACATGATTGACTGGAACCTTACGACGTGTATGCCTGCCCTGAAGTTATCATGCAGTACCACACTGGTCCTCTGTCACATCCGAACGTTCCACAGATCTGCATAATGGACGATTCAACCAGCCGGTCAAAGGGAGGCCCACAGTCACGTCCCTTTCAAACACACGAGAGTACGCGGTTGCTTTGAATCCTTCACAGTGATCACTTGACATCTGAAACCGTTCACGTTCCGAAGTGGCCGAGTGGTTCTAGGCGCTACAGTCTCGAACAGCGCGACCGCCACGGTCGCAGGTTCGAATCCTGCCTCGGGCATGGATGTGTGTGATGTCTTTAGGTTAGTTAGGTTTAAGTAGTTCTAAGTTCTAGGGGGCTGATGACCTCAGAAGTTAAGTTCCATAGTGCTCAGAGCCATTTGAACCATTTTTTTTTTGATTTTTTTTTTTTTTTTTGTATATCAGTCCATGAAGATATAAAGATCATTATGAGATTAAACTCTCACAATTCTGTTAACTGATGTAAATTTTAACGAAAATGCACACTTAGTAAAATGTCACACACTCACATGAAGACATTTACAACATCGTACTAGGCGTTATAAAACCATTTGCGTCAGGTAATAAAATCCAAGGATTCGTCACTTGAAGCAAAAATATGACACAGAGTAATGTAACCAACTATCATAAAGAGAGAGAAGCATCGTATTTCTACAGAGTAACAAAGCATTTCATAAAAACAGAGGCACATCGCAATCTTGCTACGCAGTAATATCAATTACATCGTCAGACAGAACATTTATCCATGCTACACCATTAGTCAGCTACTGCGCTAGCAACGGAGGCATTCTATACAATGCTCACTTCACAGCTTAGCACTGTATAACAGATGAACCAAAGATGGTGCTAGAGGTCTGCGTACATCAATAGTTCCAGTACGATTCCAGTGGCATTGCAGTCATAATGTACAACAATCTGTCCGGTGCATGCAACAGCTATTTACGAGAGCTACAAAAAACAGCTACAGTAACAGAAACAAAATGCATAAAAGTGACCACTTAAGTGACCACTTAAACAAAACACACACACTTATACATATATATAGCTAATTAGATAGAGGCATATATATATATATATATATATATATATATATATATATATATATATATATATATATATATATATATATTAAAAACGAAAAAACTACTCACGAAATACGGATAAAAACGAAAAAACTACAAAAAACGAAACTCGTCTAGCTTGGAGCGGGAAACCAGATGGCGCTATGATTGGCCCGCTAGGTGGTGCTGCCATAGGTCAAACGGATATCAACAGCGTTTTTTTTAAAAATAGGAACCCCCATTTTTTATTACGATTTCGTGTAGTACGTAAAGAAATATGAATGTTTTAGTTGGACCACTTTTTTCGCTTTGTGATAGATGGCGCTGTGATAGTCACAAACGTATAAATACGTGGTATTATGTAGCATTCCGCCAGTGCGGACGGTATTTGCTTCGTGATACATAATCCGTGTTAGAATGGAGCGTTTATCAATTGTGGAAGTGGTCGATATCGTTTTGATGTATGACTATTGTGATCAAAATGTCCCAACGGGCGTGTGCTATGTATGCTGTTCGGTATCCTGGACGACATCATCCAAGTGCCCGGACCTTTCGCCGGATAGTTACGTTATTTAAGGAAACAGGAAGTTTTCAGCCACATGTGAAACGTCAACCAAGACCTGCAACAAATAATGGTGCCCAAGTAGATGTTTTACCTGCTGTCGCGGCTAATCCGCACATCGGGAGCAGACAAATTGCGCGAGAATCGCGAATCTCAAAAACGTCGGTGTTGAGAATGCTACATTAACATCGATTGCACCCGTACCATATTTATAGCACCAGGAATTGCATGACGATGACTTTGAAACTCGTGTACAGTTCTGCCACTGGGCACAAGAGATATTACTGGACGATGACAGATTTTTTGCCCGCGTTCTATTTAATGATGAAGAGTCATTCACCAACAGCGGTAACGTAAACCGTCATAATATGCACTATTGGGCAACGGAAAATCCACGATGGCTGCTACAAGTGGAACATCAGCGACCTTGGCGGGTTAATGTATGGTGCGGCATTATGGGAGGAAGGAAAATTGGCCCCAATTTCATCGATGGCAATCTGTATGGTGCAATGTTTGCTGATTTCCTACGTAATGTTCTACCGGTGTTACTACAAGATGTTTCACTGTCTGACAGAATGGCGATGTACTTCCAACATGATGGACGTCCGGCACATAGCTCGCGTGCGATTGAAGCGGTACTGAATAGCAAATTTCTTGACAGGTGGATTGGTCATCGAAGCGCCACACCATGTCCCGCACGTTCACCGGATCTTACGTCCTAGGATTTCTTTCTGTGGAGAAAGTTGAAGGATATTTCCTATCGTGATCCACCGACAACGCCTGACAACATACGTCAGCTCATTTTCAATGCATGTGCGAACATTACGGAAGGCGAACTGCTCGCTGTTGAGAGGAATGTCGTTACACGTATTGCCAAATGCAATGAGGTTGACGGACATCATTTTAAGGATTTATTGTATTAATATAGTATTTACAGGAAATCACGCTGTAGGAACATGCAGTTTCAGAAATGCTAAGTTCACAAAGGTATATGTATCACACTGGAACAACCGAAATAAAATGTTCAAACGTTCCTACGTTCTGTATTTTAATTATTAAACCTACCTGTTACCAACCGTTCGTCTAAAATTGTGAGCCATATGTTTGTGACTGTTACAGCACCATCTATTACAAAGCGAAAGAAGTGGTCCAACTAAAACATTCATATTTCTTTACGTACTACAAAAATATGTAATAAAAAATGGGGGTCCTATTTTTATAAAACGGAGTTGATATCCGTTTGACCTATGGGAGCACCATCTAGCGGGCCAACCATAGCGGCATCTGGCTTCCCACGATCAATGGACCACCATTGCATGTAGTTCCAACATGATGGACGGCCGGCGCACAGCTCGAGTGCGGTTGAAGCGGTACTGAATAGCAAATTTCATGACAGGTGATATATATATATATATATATATATATATATATATATATATATATATATATATATATATATATATATATATATATATACTCCTGGAAATGGAAAAAGAACACATTGACACCGGTGTGTCAGACCCACCATACTTGCTCCGGACACTGCGAGAGGGCTGTACAAGCAATGATCACACGCACGGGACAGCGGACACACCAGGAACCGCGGTGTTGGCCGTCGAATGGCGCTAGCTGCGCAGCATTTGTGCACCGCCGCCGTCAGTGTCAGCCAGTTTGCCGTGGCATACGGAGCTCCATCGCAGTCTTTAACACTGGTAGAATGCCGCGACAGCGTGGACGTGAACCGTATGTGCAGTTGACGGAATTTGAGCGAGGGCGTATAGTGGGCATGCTGGAGGCCGGGTGGACGTACCGCCGAATTGCTCAACACGTGGGGCGTGAGGTCTCCACAGTACATCGATGTTGTCGCCAATGGTCGGCGGAAGGTGCACGTGCCCGTCGACCTGGGACCGGACCGCAGCGACGCACGGATGCACGCCAAGACCGTAGGATCCTACGCAGTGCCGTAGGAGACCGCACCGCCACTTTCCAGCAATTTAGGGGCACTGTTGCTCCTGGGGTATCGGCGAGGACCATTCGCAACCGTCTCCATGAAGCTGGGCTACGGTCCCGCACACCGTTAGGCCGTCTTCCGCTCACGCCCCAGCATCGTGCAAGCCCGCCTTCAGTGGTGTCGCGACAGGCGTGAATGGAGGGACGAATGGAGACGTGTCGTCTTCAGCGATGAGAGTCGCTTCTGCCTTGGTGCCAATGATGGTCGAATGCGTGTTTGGCGCCGTGCAGGTGAGCGCCACAATCAGGACTGCATACGACCGAGGCACACAGTGCCAACACCCGGCATCATGGTGTGGGGAGCGATCTCCTACACTCTGGTGATCGTCGAGCGGACAATGAATAGTGCACGGTACATCCAAACCGTCATCGAACCCATCGTTCTACCATTCGTAGACCGGCAAGGGAACTTGCTGTTCCAACAGGACAATGCACGTCCGCATGTATCCCGTGCCACCCAACGTGCTCTAGAAGGTGTAAGTCAACTACCCTGGCCAGCAAGATCTCCGGATCTGTCCCCCATTGAGCATGTTTGGGACTGGATGAAGCGTCGTCTCACGCGGTCTGCACGTCCAGCACGAACGCTGGTCCAACTGAGGCGCCAGGTGGAAATGGCATGCCAAGCCGTTCCACAGGACTACATCCAGCATCTCTACGATCGTCTCCATGGGAGAATAGCAGCCTGCATTGGTGGGAAAGGTGGATATACACTGTACTAGTGCCGACATTGTGCATGCTCTGTTGCCTGTGTCTATGTGCCTGTGGTTCTGTCAGTGTGATCATGTGATGTATCTGACCCCAGGAATGTGTGAATAAAGTTTCCCCTTCCTGGGACAATGAATTCACGGTGTTCTTCTTTCAATTTCCAGGAGTGTACGTTCCACTGTTGTCCACTGGAAGCGTGCTTGAACCTGAATCCTGAGATTCGCCCCGCACATTTGTAATTACCAGCGACAGCCACAGTGTGATTTTGTACACAGTGCTAAAAAGGTTTTTTTCTACATATTTTGATTTTATACCTTGGCTACTGATGTACTTCTTGACTATAAGTAATGGATTAAAAACGAACGTTGTGTTCGACACAAATTACCAATAAAATTTAGTGTGAACACGATTATGAAGAAACATTTAAATGGTAAAGACAATACTAGTTACTGATCCAGCAACTTTATGTAAGAGTTTTGTAGAATAAGTTACTTACTTTGCGCAACAGCTTCTCTTATCAAAAGAATTCGGACACGTGTTGGTGGACATTAATACGGGGTGTCTCCACCCTACGCCATTCTGACGGCTTGAACCCTGCTGAGGACACTTTCAGTGAGGCACTGAGGCGTTTGAATCTCTGTGGAAGAACAGCAAAAAATTCTTCCTCGAGAGGAAATTTTGTTCAGTTTGGGACTGTGGGCAGGTTAGTCTATTTCAGACATATTATTGTCCATAAACTACTGCCTCACAGATGCTGCTGAATGACACGATGCTCTCTCATGCTGGTACAATCATGCTCTCCGAACAGAGCCTCTGCTATACGCAGTACATTATGTAAAGTGTTCCTTTTCTTCTGCATTTATCGTTCTCTTAAATTCAATAACGAGCGTATACACTAACCACGAAGTACAGTCCCATACCAAACCCCACCTCCCCTAAGATTCAGTGCTGGCACTACACGCAATGGCAGGTAAAGTTCTTCAGGCATTCTCCAGATCTAGCCTCTTCCATTGGTCCGCTGCAGAGAATGGCGTGACTTATCACATCAGATCATTCATTTCCAATCATTCACTGTTCAGTGGTGTCGCTCTTTATACCATCTTAACAGTCGCTTAACACTGGCAACAGACAAATGCTCAACATTATACCAGACTCCTTTAAACTCCCTACACCCTGCGCTATGCTAGAAGACGCGCTCCTGCCGTCGCTGCGGAAGGAGCTCTCAGCCGGTGATGGCCGGTGCAACGGTAGCTATTGGGGTTTAGGCCTCGCTGACCGCTCTGCTCTACAGAGCTCCCTTTCGAAGCGCCAGTAGCGCTCGATGGATCGGCGGAAGGTTGAGCTTGCTCCCTTTCGTCGAAAAGCCGCGTAGCTCGCGGAGAAGCTCACAGTAACTCGTAACCTTGGTTACAAACCTAGCGAGACTATCTCGTTCTGTGCTAGGGATGATCAGTGCCAGGGGCCCGTTCACGTCGGACCATCCCGCGTACTGTAGGCCACTTCTCTTCCTCCGCACCTCCTTTAGGTGCCGCGGCACTGCACCAACGGCGCACGCTAGGTCATAGGACACTCCCCCCTCTTCTGTAGGACCTACTTATAGCCTTTTCTTGTCAGAAAAAGCATAACTATCGTGCTCACCCAAACCCAATAAAGCTCCTCTTAACACGAAGATGGCAGATTCCGCCGGTGTTTCCCCCGCCCTAACCCGCAGCAAGGATGCAGCTGAAGAAGCGCTGGAGTCGGCTGTTCCCGTCGACGTCAGCGTCCCGCTTGCCGCCGTTAAGAATGTGTTGGCCGACAAGGACCGGCAGATCGCTGCGCAAGCGCAGGCACTGCTGAGCCAGCGTCGGCTGATAACCGACATCTGCGGCCCAAGTGATTCCCCCACGCGGACAAGCACACTCTATATAACATTACATTCACCTGCAACTGGTGACTTTTGTACGACTATCCCACTGCGTCAGCCGACTCCAACGGCGGAGCCAGCAGCTGCAGATGCGGACACCGAACAACACTACACTGGGCTCTGGCAGGTGGAGGGCCCACGCCGCCAAAACAGAAAAACGCCACACAAACAAGCGAGCAACCACACTCGCAGGGTAGCCGAAAGGCGCTGCTACCTACACCAACACCCGCACTTCCGGTTAGGAACACCAACACAACAAC